>NC_058085.1:303696992-303776004 GCF_014858855.1 Bufo gargarizans | reverse complement strand
GCACTATATTAAAAATCTTCGCAAATTCTCGAAGTGGCAATATTCACAATAAAAATTAGTGATTTGAATATTCACGCTCAATAATAGTATCCACAC
This sequence comes from Bufo gargarizans, assembly GCF_014858855.1. Classification (NCBI taxonomy): domain Eukaryota; kingdom Metazoa; phylum Chordata; class Amphibia; order Anura; family Bufonidae; genus Bufo; species Bufo gargarizans. The sequence goes on along the minus strand of NC_058085.1, from coordinate 303,775,908 downwards.
CTAAAAAATGTGGGTGCTCCCTCTAGGATTCATACCTATCTCCAGAAGGTCCACAGCTTCTGTAAATGGAAGGATAAGAAGAGTGATTTGTGTCTGAAAACACACGATAGGGTACCTCTTTGGCGCACAGGGATGACCACAGTTTTAAGTTTTTTTGGTATAAATAATATTTATTGTTCAGTTGAAAACGCGTTTCGAAGTTTATAACTCCTTTATCAAGTCTTAGGGGCACCAACAGCAAGGGGCAACAGGCAGAAGATGGCCGGATGGCTGGGGACTCCTGCTGTAGTAGCTGATGCTGCATTTGGCGTCGCTTCCTAAGTAGTCCACATCTTGCTCAGAACTCTACTTAGAGTTAGTGGACATCAGCTAGAAGTTTAGCTTCAGGAAAGGATATTAATCCAGAAAGCCGTAAAGAAGCGGAGACCCAAAGGGTTACGGCGATCGTTATACGCACATTAGGACATTTGGAGTTAAAAGTGAAGGATTTACCGGCCTCCGGAATCCTCACTAACCTGCACTGGGATAACAGGGACCAGCGTAGAAGTCCTCTACCGGTAAGCATAAAACTTATATCATTAATAGCCTGAGAGACAGACCTCACACCTATAAGCAGTGGACCTCTTTCAGCTTTACCTCTGTCCATCTTAAGGGTCCATTCACACGTTCGCGTGTGTTTTGTGGATCCACGGATCCGCAAAACAAGGACATCGCCGGCACTTAATAGAAAATGCCTATTCTTGTCTGCAATTGCGGACAAGAATAGGACATGTTCTATTGTTTTCGGGATTGGAATTGCGGACCCGGAAGTGCGGATCCTCAATTCCGGATCTGGGCAGCAAATAATGCTGCCCCATGGAAATGAATAGGTCCGCAATTCCGTTCCGCAAAATGCGGAACATAATTGCGGACATATGAATGGACCCCTAAAGAGACTGTATTTCATATCTGGATGTACTAGAGACTGTTTTATACTTGGATGCAACCGTTACCAGGAGCAACGTTCAGTAAAAGTTATAAGCTGGATTGCGCCATCCTTGTCTCAGTCTCCAATTCCTCAGTTAACACTACAGTAAATGGTTGTACCACCATAAAAGGTACTGGCGTCACGACTACAATGGACCTTGCCATAGGCACATTAATACAGACCATCAAGGGCACCTCGAACTACCACCTGGCCTGTGTCCCTTACACCACAGTGTGCCCCAGAGAATTCCTGTTCCGTTCTCCTCATCACTTATGCGAGCCGGCCCAGGGACGACATAACCGTGAGTAACCAGAACTGTATTTACCTCGGCCCACCTAATGCTCACACCGTGACCTCACATATAATTCCCCTGTCGCTCTGGAATACTGCCCTTGTATCAGAGGTGCTTCCCTTCTATGACTGGCGCTCCTGGCTGTGCAGGGGCTTAGCAAGGACACTTGCCAAAGGCTGAAATAAAGAAACTTTTGCAGGAGGAAGGGAGACTGAGGGGAAGCCGTGATGGCTGATCCGACTGCAGGCTCTGCCCCCTCTGTTTCCCTTGTACTGAGAGGATCCTGCCAACATGTGAGGATGTAGCAACTGTGAGCAGTCCCAGTGTCTGTCCTGTCTATGGCCCCTCTGCTCTGTGTTCTTATCACAGACATGTTTATTACAGCCAGAACAACAGTTCAGGAGCTTTAACCCCTTGTGAGCTGTCAGTATGGCTGGGATCAGTGAGCAGTCACTGGTCTCACCATGTATAAATGTGTGCTCCCTCCTTCCTGCACTCTGGGTATGGTGATATGTGACCCCACCACTGCATATAGTGATCCGTGACCCCCTGTATACTGTATACAGTGATCCGTGCTAACGGTAGCCAGAGCAGACTTCCGGCGGCACTCGTGGGCTAGCGTTAGCACTGATCTGGCAGGGGAACAGCCTGCCATACCCTGCTAATGCTAGTGTGAAAGTAGCCTCAGCGTACTTTCACACCAGCGTTATCCTTTTCCCGTATTGAAATCCGACAAATGGTCTCAATACCAGAAAAAAAGCATCCGTTTTTTTCTTAATGCATTCTGAATGGAAAGCAATCTGTTCAGTATGCATCAAGATGTCTTCCGTTCCGTCCTTTGTACGGTATTTCCAGACAAAATCCCAGAACAAAATCGCCAGATCCGGCATTATCTTCCATAGAGATGTATTAATGCTGCATCCGGTACCAAGTGTTCAGAAAATTGCCACTCCGCCGGATCTGGTTTTCTGGTCTGCACATGCGTCGGGATATAGGAGGAGCTAGTTTTGTTTTTTGATTATTTTTTTTTTTTTATATACTGGATCCTTTATTCCGGAAGATACTGGATAAGACGGATCCAGTATATAGCCGGAAAAAAAATCCGCTATCCGTTTTGTAAACCTGCTGGATTTGAGCAGATCGATTTGTAGAAATGTATTCATCAGAGCTCTTGTGCAACAAAGTTCTGTCCCCCCGCTCAACAGCCCCCCTCCTATGGCCGTCCATGCACCTAAACAGAAATCTATGACGGCTCAGAGCTGCCGAGGATTTCTGGCTTCATGTGAGTCAGAAAACTGGCGAAAATGAACATAAGTTTGTTGGGACTGGTCACGCCTCCTCCCTGCTGTTGACACGCCCCCCCTTTTTTTAAAGGCACAGTTAAAAAGTCTCAATCACATAATTTGCAACTTTTTTACACCACTTTTCAGAAACAAGGGACATGATACATCTCCCATTCTATTCATTCTGTTCATGGCTTAAATCCAATGGTGCAACTAGAAATGACTGGGCCCTACAGCAAGTTTATGAACAAGGAACCACCCCCCAGTATGATACATTAGCATCCTATTCCTGTGTGCTGCTAGGACTGGGGCATACTTCCTATTGCTATGTCTGTACAGTAGTTCTTCACTGATGAGTTATTGATATTATCTGAGGGGCTCTTGTCTCTATGGGAACACAGGTGGGCAGGGATGTCATGTGACTGCTCCTCTGAACATGCTTGCTGCAGTGCATGCTGGGATTTTTACTCCTCCCACACAGCCGGTCTGAGGAGCTCCTCCAGGGAGGCATGTCATGGTGGACAGGTTAGATAAATGATATATAGCCAGTACATGTCACAGGATAGAAATACTTCATGGTTTTGGCTATTGTCTGGGGTTTACAACAGCTGGAGAGCCGCAGTTTGCCCATCACTGGTCTAGGGCACTTTGGATTTTTGATACTTAGGGTGGCCAAGTAGTTTTGTGTTGAGTGTTGGCATCTTTATATTGGTGAGATTGCCACCTATGCCTAATTTGTATGCATTGGGGGGCCCCCCCCCCCCCCCCCCCAAAAAAAAAAAAAAAAAAAATCCAGAGTAAAACTCATACTTTACCTGTATGTAAGCCCTGTATCACGTCATTTCTGTGTAGCACATTATTTACTGCGGCAACACTGATTTATACATTTTTTCTTGTCTACCATGTGATTAGAACTAGTTTAACCTTCCAAACTTGTAGACATTGTTGTCAATCTTGTTATCATTATTCAGCAATAACACCATTATTCACAATTTGAAAGGATCCCGGGCTGAAATGGCAGGTTGTCCATTGTTCCCTTGGATTAAGCTGTCTAGGTACAGTAATAGGTCTGGCGAACACAAAGGACACATAAACTTTTACAAGATAGAGCCTTGTAAAAAGCCAGCAAACTGAATGTACGATCCGAGGTCTAGGTAGGATAAAATCAGGGACAATTGGTCACTGGATACATGGGAATGTTTTCTCTGACAGATTTAACAGAATAGATATAGTATTATTTCCAGCTCACTCATTAATAAGTACCCCGCATGCACGGAACACGGAACAGGTAAGATCTAAGAGAAGAAAAAAAAACTTCCAGCACTCACATTAAAGATGTGTCATTCTTTGTCTTTATTCACAGCATCGGCATAACTAGTAGGGACAAATCCATCCACCTCATGGCAATCATTGAAGCATTTCGAACATACTGTTCTTAGTCGTAACAAACATGAGTGTCTGGGCAAGGACATTTAAAATCAAGGACCCTTCCCCCGCCCTCCAGCAGGAAGGAGCGGTGGAATCCACATACACCAATCCTCAGCCGAGGATTTTGGAGCATGTGAATAATATTACAAACCTCTCTTCCACCAACATTTCAAATGCAGCTAGACACTTTATACAGGTACATAACCGCGGTGTCAAATCACTGCGAGCACTTGCAATAGAGAAAGTGACACTTCCCCCAAGAGGAGGTGACTATAAAAAAAATCCATCTTCTTGAGGGAAGCTAATTGGAACGTCAGGTTAAATATGAGGCATCCCCCAGGATTAAACTTAAGGAAGGAACTTGTGCATTTTTATTAATGTAGGAAATGTAATGGTAATATAGTTATTTAATGTATGGAGGAAATTGCTTTAAATTATGACAACTGGAAACAATCAAAATTTAATGCAGGATTTTTATTGTATGATCCGACTCTTCCTTTTCTCATGGCAAACACATGGATCAAAATCCTGCCCACCATAATTTTAAATTATAATTAGATCTAAAGTTATTTAAAGGGAATGTGTAATCTGAAAATGACCTATTGTTTAAAGCATGTTTTTATGTTTATCGTATTTTTAAGGAATTTTTGATGTTAGGTTTCATTTTCCATGTTAATATCTGTGTTTAAACAAAAAAACATAAAATCTTGAAGTTTTCACATTGGCCACTAAGAATAATAATAGTCACCACTTCTTGATCTGTACAGATCACTTTACTGCCGTTAACTACTTATCTGTCATTCTAATTCTGCCTGTAATGATATCACCTCTGTATACAGATAAGACAGGATCCTCCATTCACAATGTGCAATTGTCAAATCTTATCTATTCTTTCCTTGTATAATGACCTCTGCACAGGTCACAGAGCATGCCTAGAAAACTCTCCCATAGAAGTCAATAGGTCTCCTGACCATTGTGTCTATGGCCCATGGGTCTGTCATAAAGCAATTTATTTGCTGCTTTCTAAGAACAGATCTGGCAAGATGGCAGATCTTCACAATCATCACAATTTCAGTAAATAAATCACAAAAATCTGCAATCAGAAAATAGAAACATACTAGAAAAAATTGATATGTGTTGCTATCTGGTTTTAATTGGCATAAAACAATTTTGGTGACACATTTCCTTTAAGGAACATTTCAATCATAATCCAAACTAGAAAACATTTTCTTACTCAGGAAAAAGTTTTTTTGGTTTTTTTTGTAGTGGAATATACCCTTATATATCCTGGTTGACCATACTTCATCTCATGGATCTAATTAATAAAGACAGCCACCACAATTTTATATATAATTATATATAAATCCTTCCATAGTGAGACTATGGAACGCTCTGCCTGAGGAGGTGGTGATGGTGAGTACAATAAAGGAATTCAAGAGGGGCCTGGATGTATTTCTGGAGTGTAATAATATTACAGGTTATAGTTACTAGAGAGGGGTCGTTGATCCGGGGAGTTATTCTGATTGCCTGATTGGAGTTGGGAAGACATTTTTTTCCCCTTAAGTGGCGAAAAATTGGCTTCTACCTCACAGTTTTTTTTGTTTTTTTTTTGCCTTCCTCTGGATCAACTTGCAGGATAACAGGCTGAACTGTATTATGTATGTGCACCCCTTATCATATGTACAGCGCTATGGAATAAATGGCACTTTAATAATAAATAATAATAACTGGATGGACAAATGTCTTTTTTTGGCCTTATACACTATGTTACTATGTTAATAGATATTTTTATTAGTCAATGGAATACTTTGCGTTACTGTTCAGGACAACTTTGTCTACAGTGACTGGCAGTTAGATCCTCTGTGTGTGGACCTCAGGTCATATGTAGTCTATATATTCTAAATGTAAATCCCACTTATCAGATTGAAAAAAAATAACATTTATTGAAAATTAGGTCGCTATTTGAATGATGTTTGTTCTGTTTATTTGCAGAACAAATGGCGCTTTATAATAGTGTTCCAATTTGCAAAAAAGAATGCACTGTGGTTCCAGAGCAGATGGAAAAGTTCATGATGGTTAGCGGTGCAGACTCCTAAATATGTATAAACAGCCCTGCATTAATTTGCTAAAGCACAAGAGAACACTAAGCATAACAAATAAATGTTTCTACAAATGTAATTTTATCGGAAGACATTTGTTAGGTCACAGGAGTCTATTAAAATAGAAGAAAATGGATTTTTCTCCTGTTTTATTGTCACTATTGCATACAACCCCTATACTCAAAAAAGAAATATTAAGCTAAGCTGTACGGCGGTAATTCATTCTGTGAAATAAAAGGCTTTATTTTGCAGATGCTAAATGGAAAACATTAGCTTTGCATAAGATAACTAGAGCTTTTGCATATTTACAAGAAATAAACTATAACACTGTGTTATATGCATAATAATAACAGTAATAGGCTGTTAAAGGGGAAAGGTGAAATGGCAAAACATTACATTTAGTAAAATGAACCAGCAAGCCTTTCACATTTTAGCAATGTTGAAAATAAAGAAATCAACAGTTCAATAAAAATCACAAGCCTTTATAATAAAGGAGAGTTCTCACTGAAAGTGTAGGTTATTTCACAGAGCATATTACTAAAGAAATTGGTCCTGATCCCCTGGGCATCAAAGCCTGCACCAGTGGTCCCACACCCGATGTCCAATATATGGAGAGGCAGCACCACAGGTTGTAGCCACATTACTTAGCACTTTACCGGAATGTTACTGAGTACTGTTCACCCAAATGAATTTTAAGTCTGTGAGCGAGCGTCCTTCAACAGATAATTAATGAATGCAGAGGCAAATTAACATGGTCGCACATCTTATCTATGATAATATTTAGAGATGAGCGAATCGAAGGTGATGAAGTGAAATTCGATCCGAATTTCAAGAAAAATTTGATTAGCACCGAATCCGAATTTCCTTATGCTTCTTAGTAACGAATCGCATATTTTCAAAAAATGGCTGCTGCACGTGTGAGGACATGGAGCAAGGAAATCTGGGAAGGCGGGTGTAAGACACTCTCCTGTTAGCTGACGCATGTGCCTGCAGAATCTTCATTTCCGACTCCTTTGCGGGCGGACGCGGTTCCGGCGTCCGTGACACCTCGATTGCGTATTCATGCTGGGCCGCTTGAGCATCCGCGTGCATGCTTGAGAGGAGGTTCACAAAGGGTTACATGGCCAAACATACTAACATCTTATTCGCTATGCCGGCCGCTGATGGGGAATATACCTGTACATAAATTCTAGTAGATTAGAGGGCAGGCATGAGTTAAGTGGTCAATAGCCAGCCAAGGCCGCACAAGTGTCAGGGATTAGGATAATCATATGGCCTATGAGGAATAGACACATAGCACTCTGTGATTGGCTACCAGGTGTTTAAGAGGTGATCTCCCTGGCTGGTCAGTGCCCACGGTTGTTTCTACAACCTGGGTGTATGTTGCCGTTCACATTCTTCCAGACTACCTGTGACCTCTGACTTCCTCAATCCATCTGTATGCGGAACAGTTTGTCTCGTGTTGTACCTCTGATCGGACCCTGGAAATGTCTCGTCCCTAGGTACTACGTTAAACGGACTATTTCTGTGCATATGAACTTTGGCCTGGTCTGGCTGTCCCTCGTGAGTTTTCCTGCACAAGTCATTATTTAGATTGAATACCTGCATATGATTTATGGTCTGGACTGTACTGCCGTCATTTAATAAATCCACCATTGTTTAAACTCTGTCTGATTGTTTGGGGTTCTGCACCATTACACCGTGTTTAGAATTTCATCTCAGCTATATTCACGTACATAGAGCTGAACTACAATACCAGACAGCCTATAGAGTGCAGCTGTTTCTCCCAAAAAGTTTCCAATTTCATATAACCCTTTTATTATATTTTATAGCTTTTATTTACCAGCTAATGCACTCTGAATATATTTACAATACAAAAAGCTTTAAACATTACCATCAAACAAATTTGTGACAGCTTCCAGAAAAATTCTATTAACTTCATCAAGGGAGTTTCCAGTGCCCAGGCTTTCTGAAATGTACATATGATTTTTTTGCCTAATATGACCCACACTGATATCTGTTAGATAAAAGCTGAATGCCATCTCTTGTTAAACATAATTACATACTTTGCTAAAAGAATTTGCTTAAACATTAGTCATAATTGATTGGACGTAGTCATATCAAACCACTAAATCAATGAGCACATTCCAAAAGTAAAAGTTGTACAAATTCCAGAAATAGGTCTACTGTGAGCGTAAAGTGACATTTAACAATGACCTTAAATTGCTTTTTCAATGTGTGACATTTATTTGCACAAAACATGCTCCCTTCTGCTTTATTATTTTGTTGCTTGGTAAGAGTCGTAACATAATTTCCATTGACATTCAAAATGGCTTCAGCTTTTCTATAGCCTACTGCACAAATCACTTATCTAAGGATTAATCTCTCATTGCTTCTAAAGGCAGATTCACATCACACAATTGGCGGGCCGATTATCAGAAACAAACATTATTACGAATGCTTGTTCCCGAAAATAAGCTGTGGTTATTGGGCAGTCACGTTAAATTGGAAAAACCCTTCCTAAAAATTACACTTTTTTATTATAGATTTTGTGTCTACGGTAAATCTTGGTGGTGCACAACTCTGGGGAGTTGCATTATTAACCCCTTAGTGACATAATTAATTATAACCATAAAGGCTATGTACACCTTTGGGGACAATTATTATTATTATTATTTTTATTGCATTGTACTCTTTTTGAGCTAAAAATCTTTTTTTAATTGGTCTTTATTAAAAATATGGAATCCTTTTTTCTGTTGGCAGCCTGTGGATTTACATTTTTTTCTGTTATCTGGGGAGCAGACAAACTCCTTATCTCTGCCCTTATAAACACTAATTATAGCTCAGTTCTTATCTTAATGATAAGAATGTGGCTTAAATAAGTGTTTATTATCTCTCTGTCGTTTAAAGATGAGGGTTATTAGTTGACCAACACAAAGTTAAAGTACCATTCAAACGTTAACCCTTTGACAGAACAGCTCAATATTTTTTATAAAGGCCAATTGAAAAAATATATTTTTAGCAAAAAATGAGTAACATGCAATCATAAAAAAATTGCCTCCAAAGGTGTTTATAACCTTTAAGGACAAATAATATCTTCCACCTTTGTGTTCTAGCAGTCATAACTTTTTAGGAACCATATTGGGGTGTATATATAGTGTATTGAATAACTTGTACTATTTTATTTTTAGGGGGAAAGATAAAAAACACTGCAATATTTACAATATTTAGTGAAATGTATTTACTGCATTCACGGTGTAGTATAAATAACCATTTTATTATGTGTGACAGTACAATGATGATAACGTCACAATTCTATAAGTTTTTGCTTCCTCCTGCAGGTTGTCAGCTCTGCAACAGCTCCCCCACATCCTCCAGACTGAAGAGAACGGGGGGGGGGGGCTGCTTAGCTGCTCATATCACTGATTTGGTACCATCTAGAGATATATTGTATTGTTTGAATGCAGACATTCCAATATTTCAAACAATACCAGAATGACAGAAATATCTTCAGTACATGGAAAGATATCAATGTTAGAAATCATGATGCAGCTGACAGTAAAGGTAAAAGCCAACTCCATTTCTTACAGTGATATGTCCTGTGTTGCTTAGAATAATGCTATCATTTAGAATGCCAGCTTTCAAACAAGACCAGTTCCATGCTTCTAGCTGCTAGCATTCAGGAGATATCAGCAGCTACAACAGCCCCTTCCATTTCTGTCCGAGCTCAGCTTGGGCAAAACAGTTAGGTACTTTTCCTACAGCCGAGCTGAGCTTGGGCGGAACAGTTAGGTAGTTAAAGCATCACTTCTGGTCACAGATCATGCTTTGTGTGCATAGATCTGCTGCCCAGAAATAATGAATCTGTATAAGGATGATAGACAGCAGTAGCCATCGCCAGGGGCGTAGCTAACGGCTCTTGGTCTGGTGAAGAAGTTTAGCTTGGGCCCCCTTTCCTTCAGTGCTTTTTGGGTAGGGGGAGGGAAGCATATAGCCTTGGTGCTGCCTGAGGCAAAAATTTAAACACACACCTCCCAATGCCCAATTTTGTACCTAACCTGCAATTTCTATAATACCGGTGTCTTCTTATGCAGAATATGGGTATTTGGGCCCCCTCAGGCTCCCAGGCCCGGTAGCAGCTGTTACTTTTGCATCCATCGGTGATCTTCATACAGTGAAGAGATTGCTTCATGTAAATGCACCACTTTTCCTCCAATAGTGAGCAGGCAATTATGGGAACTGAATGGTCCCTTCTTAATAATTACATTCTCAACACCTAATTTTTCACCCTCTTGGCTAAGTCCTTCTCTTCTGTCAACCACTAGGAAAATAATAGGCAGATCAACAAGAGATTAACCCCCGAGTTCTCTGTAGGATTTCTTCAAGAATACTTATTTCAGGAACATGCAGAAAATGTTCTAGATTAAAATTGAGGGCAGGATTATTCCTATTTACTTGTATTATTCATGTCCAAGTTTACTGCTACTTTATGCTGTATTTAGTAGAAATATAAACAGAGGTGAAGTTTGTTGTTACAGTAATCATTCGAGTTTGTATTTTTCATAATGATTATAAAGTTAAATCTTTTTGTTCTCTTACATACTTGTTCTGTTACTATGCAAATAGCAGTTGGGTTCATGAATAATTTAATATTATATTACCTATAGTTTTGAGCAAACCCAAACTGTAAAGTTCGGATCCGTACCAAACTTTGCGAGTTCATGTATTCAGACCCGAACCCGAACTTTGCCGGAAAAGTTTGGGTGCGAGTTCGGTGTTCAGGCATTTAATAAAGCTTTTGAAAGGCTGCAGGGCAGCCAATGAACAAGATTTTAAGCTGTGGGCATGTAGAAGCCATCACAGCTATGATTAGTAATGGCATGGCTATGATTGGCCGGTGCATCTTGTGATTAATATAGTTAATCTGACTGTTAGTTCGGCCGTGACATATACCCATTTTGGTATGAGATACACGTGCACGTTATACGTGACACGGAAATTAATATAGTTAATCTGTCAGTTCGGTGGGTGACCGCAAAGAACGAGAAGAGCATCAAATAAGGGATGTAGCCCTGGTCATGATTCTGCTGGTGCTGGTGGAGCTCCTGTTACAGGGAGAGGACGTAGTCGATCTCTGTCAGCTACACGCCCAAATGAAACATATTCCTCAGGTGCACGTAGGCGACAGAGTGTTCAGTGTCATTTTGTAGGCCGGAATACCGGTGTATAAATGGTGAGGCCAGAACAAGTAGAGGCGGTAGTAGATTGTATGGCTGACAGTGCCTACAGTTCCTTCACATTGTCTCCCACCCGGTCCCCTGCTGAAACCGCAGAGTTGGCAGCTGCAGCACATGGGAATCTGTCTTTCAGCTCACCCCCTTGCAAATCAGCCAAGCAGTCTGATCCCCAAGTCATGCAGCAGTCTCGCTTTTTGATGACTCTGATGGCGGGTTTTCCGTGGACCATCCACCTAGCCCTGCCCCAGAAGTGGAAGAGATTGACTGAACTGATGCCCATCCACTTATGTTTCAGGATGTGGATCTGGCCAGATGATGGCTAAAACTGGGCATTTAATATACAGGGTTATAGTCTGTTTACAAAGGATCGCCAAAACTAGAGAGGGGGATGGGTCAGCCTTTATGTAAAGTCCTGTCTAAAGCCCACAGTCAGAGGAGATATAAATGAGGGACAGGAACATGTGGAGTCACTGTGGGTAGAAATACATGGAGGCAAAAACTATAATCAAATACTAATAGGAGTTTATCATAAACTACCTAATATACCAGAGTCCACACAAATCTACTACTAAACGAGATAGAGGAAGCGGATCACAATGAGGTTGTTATTATGGGGGATTATGAAGAATGTAAAAGTAAATTCCCCATTAAAAGTGCCCTGTCTGACCCAGGAAGAAGTACAACAAAGACTTAAAAAAAAAAAAAAAAAAAGACAAATTGCCAGGGCCAGATGGCATACACCCCCCATATGCTAAGAGAATAAAGTAATGTCATAGCCAGACCCTTATTTGTGATATTTAAGGACTCTTTACTGACGGGGAGTGTTCCACGGGATTGGCACATAGCAAATGTGGTGCCAATATTCAAAAGGGTGTGAAAACAGACTCCAGAAACTATAGGCTGGCAAGTTTAACTTCTGTTGTGGGTAAACTGTTTGAAGGTTTCCTAAGAGATGCTATCTTGGAGGATCTCAATGAAAATAAGCAAATTACATAATGTCAGCATGGCTTCATGAGGGATCCGTCATGTCAAACTAGTTTAATCAGTTTCTATGAGGAGGTAAGTTCTAGACTTGACGGCACCGAATCAATGGATGTCGTATATCTGGACTTTTCCAAAGCATTTGACACTGTACCACATAAAAGGTTAGTATATAAAATAAAAATGCTCGGGCTGGAAGAAAACGTCTGTATGTGGGTAAGTAACTGGCTCAATGATAGAAAACAGAGGGTGGTTATTAACGGTACACACTCAGATTGGGTCACCGTCACTAGTGGAGTACCTCAGGGGTCAGTATTGGGCCTTATTCTCTTCAATATATTTATTAATGATCTTGTAGAAGGCTTGCATAGTAAAATATAAATTTTTGCTGATGACACTAAACTGTGTAAAGTAATTGACACTGAAGAGGACAGTATCCAACTACAGAGGGATCTGGATAGATTAGAGGCTTGGGCAGAGAAGTGGCAGATAAGGTTTAACACTGATAAATGTAAGGTTATGCACATGGGAAGGAATAATGCAAATCACCCTAACATACTAAATAGTAAAACACTGGGTAACATTGACATGGAAAAGGAACTAGGAATTTTAATAAACAGCAAACTAAGCAGTAAAAAACAGTGTCAGGCAACTGCTGCCAAGGCCAATAAGATAATAGGTTGCATCAAAAGGGGCATAGATGCCCGTGATGAGAACATAGTCCTACCACTTGACAAATCACTAGTCAGACCACACATGGAGAACTGTGTATAGTTCTGGGCTCCTATGAACAAGGTAGACATAGCAGAGCTGGAGAGGGTCCAGGGGAGGGCAACTAAAGTAATAACTAGAATGGGGGAACTACAGTACCATGAAAGATTATCAACATTAGAATTATTCACTTTAGAAAAAAAGATGACTGAGAGGTAATTTATGTGTAAATATATCAGGGGGAAGTACAGAGATCCCTCCCATCATCTATTTATCCCCAGGACTGTGACTGTGACGAGGGGACACCCTCTGCATCCTAAGGAAAGAAGGCTTGTACACAAACATAGAAAATTATTAGACTATGGAACTCTCTGCCCGAGGAGGCGGTGATGGTGAGTACAATAAAATAATTCAAGAGGGGCTTGAATGAATTTCTGGAGTGTAATAATATTACAGGTTATAGCTACTAGAGAGGGGTTTTTGATCCAGGGAGTTATTCTGAATGCCTGATTGGAGTCGGGAAAGAATTCCCCCCCCCCCTTAAGTGGGGAAAATTGACTTGTACCTCACAGGGTTTTTTTGCTTTGCTCTGGATCAACTTGCAGGATAACAGGCCGAACTGGATGGACAAATGTCTTTTTTTCGGCCTTATATCTATATACTATGTTATGACTTTAACTACCCAGATATAGTCTGGGAAACTGAAACCTGTACATCTCGTAAAGGAAACAGGTTCTTGGCAATTACCAAAGACACTGTCATTCCATCTGGTGGAGACAGAGACTTTTAAAAAGCTTATGGCGGTGGCGGCGGTGTTAGCCATCCTTGCCCTGCACAACCAGGTGGAGGACAAAATCAGGTGTGCACTGCGCAACGCCATCTGTGGCAAGGTCCACATAACTACCGATATGTGGACTAGTAAGCATAGGCAGGGACATTATATCTTCCTAACTGCACACTGGGTAAATGCAGTTGCAGCTGGGCATGAGGTGGATAGCAGTTTGACACATGTCCTACCGCCACCGAGGATTTCTCGTTGCCTCCTGTTGCCCCCTCCTCCTCATCCGGTCAGCATAACCCCTTCACCACCAACTTCCGCACAGCCAGGGGGAAACAACAGCAGGCTGTTTTGAAAGTCATCTGTTTGGGGGAAAAACCCTCCACTGTGCAATAGCTGTGGATGGCCATGGAACAACAGACCGATGAGTGGTTGGTGCCACTTAGCCTCAATCCTAGCCTGGTGTTGTGCAATAACAAGCAAAATATTATAGCAGCTCTCGGGCTAGCCAGTTTGACGCAATCCCATGCCTGGCACATATGCTGAATTTAGTGATGCAGAGGTTCCTGAAAAATTACTCCGATATGTCAGAGCTGCTGCAGAAAGTACGGGCCGTCTTTGCGCGCTTTTGGCATTCTCATCCTGCTGCTGCTTGCCTGTCTGTGCTGCAGCAATTTCGGCCTTCCCACTCACAACCTCATATGCGACATACCCACAAGGTGGAACTCCACCTTGCACATGCTGGAGAGACTGTGCGAGCAGCAGCAGACGATAGTGGAGTTTCAGCTGCAGCACGCATGGGTGAGTCGCTCTGCAGAACAGCACCACTTCACTACCAATGAGTGGACACATGGTCTGAGCTTGCCCCTTATGCCTTGGAGGTGCTGGCCTGACCTGCAGCAAGTGTATTGTCTGAACGTGTGTTTAGCACGGCAGGGGGGGTTACCACAGACAAGTGCAGCCACCTGTCCACAGCCAACGTGGACAAGCTCATGTTCATTAAAATGAACCAGGCATGGATCCCACAGTCAACAAGTATACCGGCCGCACCCAGCCATTGTTATACTCCAGCACACTTTCCCTTTGCATTCTCTTTTCTATTTCCCAATGTTTTGCGGTCTTCACAAATTTATAAAAAATATTTTAAAAACAGTGTGGGCTACCTCCTCCCCCACCGCAGCTTCCACATACACCACCACGTCCACCGCCTCCTCAATCTCCTACTCCACTTTGACCTCCGCTTCCTAGTTCAAGATTATTATTATAATATTTTTTTCTATTTAATGTTATTTTGCAGGGAAACTGTCCTGCTCTTACCCCCATTTTGCTTCCTTTTGCAGCCCTCTAAACTTTACTACGACTATTTTACAGCCATTTTAGTGCACCAAAGTTCAGGTCCCCATTGAATTCAATGGGGTTCAGGTCAAGTTCAGGTCCCGAACTTTGACCCGAAGTTCGGCCGAACCCTGCAAACCCGAACATCCACAGGTCTGCTCATCCCTAATTACCTATTTAGACTTGAGAGAAGATTTTATTGTAGATGGTGGAACCAGTCTGCAGGAGGAGCAATATAAAGCCCAACTTCAGCAGTCCTGCTTGATAACACCGATCGTTCAACATAGCGCTGAATGACAGGACACTTATTAAGGAACACTATGGGAAAGAGTAAAGTGGTTATGCAATAATATCCAGACTTATAGGGACCCATGTTGGTGATCATACTTATGTGATCCTCAGCACTGGGTCCCAGCTTGTTTGCTTCCCTCTGCTGCTTAGCTCGTGTCCCTCCATATATACTTACGGGTTTGACACTTCTGCAGCCAGTGATCTGCTTCCCTTTCATCACGTGACCATTTGACACGATGCAAGGGGAGCTGAGGCTGGTGATTGGTTGCAGCAGTTTTAAACAGAAAGTCTACATGGAGAGACATGAAGCCAGGGAGCAAACAAGCCAGCACCAGGAATCAGGTAAGTATGATTACCAACCTGGGTCCTGTCAGTCTGAGAGGTCTGGAATCAGTACACAGACCCTTTAAATTAAATTTGTGCCTGAAGATTGACCTGAAACACTTATAGAAAAGTAGTTTTATGCAGAGTCTGCAGCTACAGCTCTGCTCCTATTTAAGCAAAATGAACTTCTATATTGTATGCAGCTATTTACTGTAGATACCAGAGGACCTGAATTGCTGTGATAAGAGCAGAATCGTATGGTATGTGGCAGAAATTAAGTTCCTCCAGTCAGGAAGTCATTCAACATTATTGCAACATAGACATTTTACAATGTTGCTTTATTCTCTATAGCCCATTTACAGTTTGCACCAAAAATGACCTTCCATACTTTACATGTGTTATACATATTTCTGAAAGAATTGATGAAAGACAGAATTCACACTTGAATTGTTGATGTATTTTTCATAAAGTTCTAGTTTGCAGAATGGAAAAAAACTGGCTGGCAAATATAACATGCTGAGTACGACAATAGAGCAAAGAGATTTCTTTATCAATACTGCAAGAACTAGGACATCCGACATACCAAATGACACGTGACGGATATAAGTATCTCAGAAGCCCATATAGTTTTTGTAGGGTACTATTTTTAAGTAATTGGTACAGAATATGTGTTTGATTTTTAGTTCAATTGCACAGCAGCTCTTCTTATAGTATTCTGAAATACAACATATTTTCAAGTATGTTATTCTACTTAAGAACAATTCGAAGACCATTGTCAGTGCTTTTTTACAAAACCTTGCACTCATTGTTAACAAGTCCCAAGGCCATGTAGGAAAAAAATAAAAAATAAAACACTTCTGAATTAAAGGAGTATTCCAGTCGTTAGAAGTTATCTCCTATCCACTGGATAGGGGATAGCTATTAGATAGGTGGGGATCCTACCAATCATGATAATGGGGGCCATGTACCTCAAGCTGTCCTCTGTAATGAACAGAATAGTTGGTCACACATACACGTGACCGCTCCATTCATTTCTATGGGAGTTCTGGAGATAGTCAAGCTCTGTACTCGACTATCTCTGGTATTCCATATAGAAATTAATGGAGCGGCCACACGCTTGCCCTACAGCAGGCATGTCCAAACTGCGGCCCTCCAGCTGTTGCAAAACTACAACTCCCAGCATTCCCTAATAGCTGTAAGCTATCCAGGCATGCTGGGAGTTGTAGTTTTGGAACAGCTGGAGGGCCGCAGTTTGGACATGCCTGCCCTACAGGATGCTCTGTTTAGTTCAGGAGGGCTGAAGAGGGTATGGGGCCCACCTTCTTGAGATCAGTCGGGGTCCTAGTGTTAGGAACCCCATCGATCTAATAGTTATCCTCTATTCTGTGGATAGGAGATAACTTCTCACAACCAGAGTACCCATTTAAATATCGCAATATTAAAATTTTACTTTTTGACAAAATTATATTTATAATGTGATTAATTACTAGAAATATACAACATACAGTAGATAAAGCATATTAGTTCCAAAGTTTTAATGAACCAGTCCAACTATTGTCAACAATTTGCGGTTGAAGGCATTATCTAATAAAGAACCCCTGTCCATATGGCCCTGCTCAGAACCGCCTGCTATATGTCATATGCTCCTGTTACACTCCATAATAAAAATGGCTTTGTAAGAGCAGCTCCCACACTTTTGTATTCAACATGTCCATGCAATTAAATGGTCAACCATGGCCACCATATGCTAACAATAATATACTGTTACATAGTGAGTACCACCCCCATCCCCCCCCCCCCCCCATTAATAAGAGACTAAAGCCCAGACTAATGCCCTTTAGTGATGGTCACTAATAGGTTAAGGGGAGTCTCTACTTTGGAGAATTGCTTCTCGTTAGAAGATCCTCTTCAGAATAAGCAGATCACAGCGCGTCCCTCCAATGATCATCTGCAATCTGTGGGGAAACCTCGTAGTTCAATTTTCTTTAGCGCCATAACATGTGAATTTAAGCATTACAGAGTGCTGATTCAAATCAGTGGGTCGTCTATGTAATGGTAAAGGTCATCCAGAGCAAGGGACGCTTTTTGCGACTGCTCTGTACTCTAGCTAAGAGTGGAGGATCCTGAAGAAGGGACTCCTTTTTAACTCAGAATTCTCTAATGGCATAGATGAAAATTAGTTTTTGAAACTAGACAACCTACTATCTGCCAATGTTCGCTTGTGAAAAATTCAGACTAATTAGATGGATTTTAATATATTTTAGCTACGTCTAATCTCAGCTTTGGTAATGTCAGAATAAATTATTTAATATGCTTAACAGAGAAATATCATCTTTTAATTGATGGCTGCCAATAGGATCTTGACTTATACATAAAAAAAAAAAGCCTATATATTACAGTTGCATACTCTATCCCCTTTGCAGTTATTTCCTTCCATCAGCACTAAACTTGTTTGATTGGAATCTGTTTTCAGTCGTCTTCCATAGCATTCAACACCTGACCTGCAAATGTACCAAGTGATTTACAAAACCCTTAGGGGGTCAGCCTGTCACAAAAAATATTATGTGTTAAATCAATGAAGGTCATATAATGGCAGAAAATAGACTAAAATAGCAAAAACTTCTACAAACTATAAAATGTGACCATCTCAAGGCATCTCAAATAAGCTTCCATGGCAGAATAAATCTTCCTGTGTCTGTATCCCCTGGCATTCTCTTATTTATTGGTTTAGCTCGTATTTACCTCCCTCAACTTAATTTATCGCAGATCTGTAATATACAGGTATTACACTATGAGGTGGACATAATTAAGCATATTTGCATAAGCTAAGCGTAAAATCCTCTTTGCAGTCAAATGTGATTTTTATTTGCAGCCGTCATTTCTATAGCTTTGAACTTTACAGGAAGCCCCCCACCCAGGTCTTTTGATTATTTTCTACAATGTCTTACAATTTATTTAAGCACTAAGATTTATGCTTTATGCTGTCTTTTGATGTTGTATTATTATTCATATAAGCAAATACATTTTAGATTATTTAACGACAGGAAAATCTTCAGGAGATAACCAGAATGTAAAATAAATCTATTGTCATGCTGGGGTAGCTAAATAAGTGGACTAATAGATGTTGTAGCTAGACAGCCGCTGAGCATGAATATATTCTTGGCAGCTATTTACCATCCATATCTATCTCTCTGAGTTGTTTTGTCTCTCTTTGGTTCAAATCCATCTTTGAGATGTTATTTCGGCAGATATGGCATAGTAACGTCATGAGAAGGCCATGGGCACACAACAACACAAGTTGTTTGAGGATCATTCCAGCTCTCACCCATTCATGTGCCAATAATCTAGCGGGTGGAATGAGCAAATTAGCAATGGACTAAGTGACATAAAATGAAATGGATGCAGATGTAGCATAGATGACTTAGTGTTATCTAAATGTAGGTTAAAGGGGTTGTGCCAAATTAGAAGTTATCTAATTAACTGATCTCTGGAGGTCCGACTGCTGGGACTCTTACCAATCCTAAGAATATGGGTCCCATTTCCACGATCTAACGGAGTGGTAAGTTGAGCATGTGCTCTGCTGCACTATTCATTCTCTTTGGAAACACTGGAAATAGTCAATTATTGTACTCTACTGTCTCTGGTGGGCCCATAGAGAATGAATGGAGCTCCATGCGCACATCCAACCTGCCTCTCCATCAGATCGGTGAAATGGGAACCCCATTCAGAGGGTCAGTGGGGGCTCCACGATCAGACCACCAGCATTCAGTTAGTTATGCCCTATGCTGTGTATAGATAACTTCTAATCAGGATTGCCAACCAGAATTTTTATTTTTTCTGGACAACTTATCCCAAAATCATGGGCAGCCAACATTTTTTACGGACAAATTTTGGGAAGCCATGATGAATAATAAAGATTATAAGTGATATAAATAATCTAATTTAAAAGTTTCACCAGCCTAAAACCAGGCCAAAAGTATCACCAGTCTTTTTCAAAGACACTTTTTCAAGACATTTCTAGACGGTTGGCAACCCTGCGTCTAAACTTGCGCAACCCCTTTAAATACTGCATTCAGTATCCAGTAACAGCCCAGTCCTTTGCTAACTTCCTCAGCTATCTAACAGCAAAGCAGATGACTGGAGAGGGGACGGGGCTACAACCTTAAATTCTAACTCCAGACACAGCTCAGCATCTATAGCAAGCAGAAGCTGCAGAACCTTCTGTGATCTCACATGATCAAAATTCGTCAGCCAAGTGCTGCATAGGAAGAAGACTAAACTATGAGTGAACAGAGTAAGTGTCATAAGGTGTGTGTGAATAGGGTGTCATCTGGGTGTTGCATGTGAATAAGGTGTCAGGTATAAAGTGTGGTGTACATGTGTGTGTTTAGTGTTGGTATTACTACTGTGAAAGGGCATAACAACCGTTATGGGGCGAGGCGAGGACATATTTATTGTGAGGGGGCACAATGTATGCATAAATACTGTGAAGGTGGCACAGAGAGGGCATAAATACTGTGATACAGAATTTCCTTGTGCTTCAGGGTAATAGATCAATTTTTCCTGAAATGGTGATAAAAAAAATGCATGCTCACCAGATTTGTTTGATCAAGGAGAGGCCATCGCCCCAATCTTGATAGCACAAAACATGCCAGTTCTCATGTGCACTGAGGTATGATATCATCACGCTGGGCAGGGGTGGTGACATCATCAGCGATGATGTCACTATGCCTGCCCAGCGTGATGATATGTTGACTTCATCACATCAGTGTGTGCCCCAATTTACGAGTTTTATTTAGTCAAAATGTCTGCGACAGGCTCTCTGTGATCAAATGGATTAGGTGAGTGTATATATATTTTTGTTATAACCCTTGATTAACCCCCTTATTGGCTGAATGTGACTCTCAGATGCCGTGATCAGCATTGAATGCAGCATCTGAGGGGTTAAATGATGGGTGGCAGTGTGATCAGCGTTCCACATCATTACGCCAACTCCATACAATGGAATGCGATTCGTTACAAAGTAATTAGTAACAAATAAAAAAAATTGCCGAAATTTGGCAATGCAGCCAAATCAAATTTTGGAAAACTTCACTCATCCCTACCTGTCACCATGAAAATATAGCCCTATCTCCAGGTATCATTTTATACAATATTTTACACCCCTTACATTTTTGTAAATATTTTATTATATCTTTTCATGGGATAACACTGAAGATATGAGTCATATGTCAGTGTAACATAGTACATAAAGCCGAAAAAAGACATTTGTCCATCCAGTTCGGCCTGTCATCCTACAAGTTGATCCAGAGCAAGGCAAAAACAAAACTGAGGTAGAAGCCAATTTTCCCCACTTTAGGAGAATAAAAAATTCCTTCCCGACTCCAGTCAGGCAATCAGAATAACTCCCTGGATCAACGACCCCTCTCTAGTAACTATAGCCTGTAATATTATTACGCTCCAGAAATACATCCAGGCCCCTCTTAAATTCCTTTATTGTACTCATCATCACCACCTCCTCAGGCAGAGAGTTCCATAGTCTCACTGCTCTTACTGTAAAGAATCATTTTCTATGTTTGTGTACAAACCTTTTTTCCTCCAGAAGCAGAGAATGTCCCCTCGTCACAATCCTGGGGATAAATAAATGATGGGATAGATCTCTGGACTGACCCCTGATATATTTATACATAGGAATTAGATCTCCCCTTTCTAAAGTGAATAACCCTAATTTTGATAATCTTTCAGGGTACTGTAGTTGCCCCATTCCAGTGATTACTTTAATTGCCCTGCTCTGGACCCTCTCCAGCTCTGCTATGTCTGCCTTGTTCACAGTACTCCATGTGTGGTCTGACTAGTGATTTGTCAAGTGGTTGGATTATGTTCTTATCACAGGCATCTATGCCCCTTTTGATGCAACCCATTATACTATTGGCCTTGGCAGCAGTTGCCTGACACAGTTTTTTGCAGCTTAGTTTGCTTATTAGCTTAGTTTATTAAAATTCCTAGATTCATTTCCAGGTCAGTGTTCCCGGGTGTTTTACCATTTAGTATGTACGAGTGACTTGCATTATTCCTTCCAATGTGCATAACTTTAAATTTTTCAGTGTTAAACCTGATCTTCCACTTATCTGCCCAAGCCTCCAATCTATCCAGATCCCTCTGTAGTAGTATACTGTTCTCTTCAGTGTTAATTGCTTTACACAGTTTAGTGTCATCTGAGAAAATGTATATTTAACTATGCAAGCCTTCTACAAGATCATTAATAAATATATTGAAGGGCCGCATACTGACCCCTGAGGTACCCCACTAGTGACAGTGACCCAATCTGAGTGTGTAACATTAATAACCACCCTATGTTTTCTATCACTAAGCCAGTTACTTACCCACTTACAGACATTTTCTCCCAGTCCGAGCATTCTCATGGTATATACTAACCTTTTATGTGGTACAGTGTCAAATGCTTTGGAGAAGTCCAGATATACTACATCCATTGATTCGCCGCTGTCAAGTCTAGAACTTACCTCCTCATAGAAACTAATTAAATTAGTTTGGCATGAACAATCCCTCATGAAGCCATGCTGATAAGGATTAATTTGCTTATTTTCGTTGAGATGCTCTAAGACAGCATCTCTTAGAAAACCTTTGAACAGTTTACCCACAACAGATGTTAACCCCTTAAGGACCTAGGGCGTACCAGCACACCCTATTTCCCGAGTCCTTAAGGACTCAGGGCGTACCGGTACGTCCTAAGTTTAAATAGTGATTGTGGCGCCCCGGGGGTTAATCTGAACAGGGTGCCGGCTGAAATCATTCAGAGGCGGGCGGTGCGGCAGGCGGGATCGCGATCCTCCGCTCGCCTCCCCTTGAAAATTCATTGGTGTCCAGTGGTATACCAGAGTGTCAGCACATTGCTGACACTCTGGTATAAACGGCTGACATCTGTGCAGATGTCAGCCATTTAACCCTTTCCATACCGCGGTCCGTACGGACCACGGTATGGAAAAGGATAACTGTCAGGGTCAAGGGGCTCCCTCCCTCTCCAATCGGGGGGCTGCTGTGCCTCTGCAGCCCCCAGAAAGGATGGCGTCACAGAGGGAGGGAGCCCCCATCCTTACCCTTCCCCGTCTGCGCAGTTCTGGCCACTACTGAGCAGACGGGGAAGGTTCCCATGGCAACAGGACGCCTTCTCAGGCGTCCTGCTGTCCATGGTGCTGAACAGATCTATGCTAAAGGCATTGATCTGTTCAAACAAAGTGTAAATAAAATACAGTTCAGTACCCTATATAGTGTACTGTACTGTATTATACAGACATCAGACCCACTGGATCTTCAAGAACCAAGTGGGTCTGGGTAAAAAAAATGTAAAAAAAAGTTTAAAAAGTTAAGATTAAAAAAAAACCATTTATCACTGAATAAAAATTAAAAAATTAAATACACTACACATATTAGGTATCGCCACGTCCGTAACGACCTGATCTATAAAACGGTCATGTTACTTTCCCCGCACGGTGAACGCCATAAAAAAAAAAAAAAAAAAAACTATGAGAAAATTGAAATTTTGCCCACCTTACTTCACAAAATAGGTAATAAAAGTGATCAAACAAGTCGCATGTATGCCAAAATAGTACCAATCATTGCCCAAAAACTGAAAAAACTATCGCTCTTAGACTATGGAAACACTAAGACATGATTTTTCTGTAAAACTTACATAAATAAAAATAAAGTATACATATTAGGTATCGCCGCGTCCGTATCGACTGGCTCCTTAAAAATATCACATGACCTAACCCCTCAGATGACCACAGTAAAAAAATAAAAATAAAAACGGTGTAAAAAAAACAATTTTTTGTCATCTTACGTCACAAAAAGTGTAATAGCAAGCGATCAAAAAGCAATATGCACCCCAAAATAGTGCCAATCAAACCGTCATCTCATCCCACAAAAAATGAGACCCTATTCAAGATAATCGCCCAAAAACTGAAAAAACTATGGCTCTTAGACTATGGAGACACTAAAACATTTTTGGGGTTTTAAAAATGAAGTCATTGTATAAATCTTACATAAATAAATAAAAAATTTATACATATTAGGTATTGCCGCGTCCGTGACAACCTGCTCTATAAAATTGCCACATGATCTAACCTGTCAGATGAATGTTGTAAATAACAAAAAAAATGCCAAAAAAGCGATTTCTTGTTACCTTGCCTAACAAAAAGTGTCATATACAGCAACCAAAAATCATATGTACCCTAAACTAGTACCAACAAAACTTCCACCCTATCCCATAGTTTCTTAGATGGGGTCACTTTTTTAGAGTTTCTACTCTAGGGGTGCATCAGGGGGGCTTCAAATGAGACATGGCGTCAAAAAAACTGTCCAGCAAAATCTGGCTTCCAAAAATCATACGGCGCACCTTTCCCTCTACGCCCTTCTGTGTGCCCGTACAGTAGTTTACGGCCACATATGGGGTGTTTCTGTAAACGGCAGAGTCAGGGCAATAAAGATACAGTCTTGTTTGGCTGTCAACCCTTGCTTTGTTAGTGGAAAAAATGGGTTAAAATGGAAAATTTGGCAAAAAAATGAGATTCTCAAATTTCATCCCCATTTGCCAATAACTCTTGCGCAACACCTAAAGGGTTAACAAAGTTTGTAAAAAACAGTTTTGAATACCTTGAGGGGTGTAGTTTATAGAATGGGGTCATTTTTGGGCGGTTTCTATTATGTAAGCCTCACAAAGTGACTTCAGACCTGTAGTGGTCCCTAAAAATTGGGTTTTTGTAATTTTCTGAAAAATTGCAAGATTTGCTTCTAAACTTCTAAGCCTTGTAACATCTCCAAAAAATTAAATATCATTCCCAAAATAATTCAAACATGAAGTAGACATATGGGTAATGTTAAGTCATCACAATTTTTGGGGTTATTACTATGTATTACAGAAGTAGAGAAACTGAAACTTTGAAATTTGCTAATTTTTCAAAATTTTTGGTAAATTAAGTATTTTATTATGCAAAAAAATATATTTTTTTACTTCATTTTACCAGTGTCATGAAGTACAATATGTGATGAAAAAACAATCTCAGAATGGTCTGTATAAGTCAAAGTGTTTTAAAGTTATCAGCACTTAAAGTGACACTGGTCAGATTTGCAAAAAATTGGCAAGTCCTTAAGGTGAAATAGGGCTGAGTCCTTAAGGGGTTAAACTTACCGGCCTATAGTTTACAGGCTCTCTTTTTGAACCCTTTTTCAATATTGGCACCACATTCGCTATGCGCCAATACTGTGGAATACTCCCTGCCAGTATAGAGTCTGTAAATATCAGAAATAATGGTCTGGCTATGACATTACTTAATTCTCTTAGGATACAAAGGTGTATGCCATCCGGTTCTGGCGATTTGTCTATTTTAATCTTTTTAAGTCGCTTCTTCCTGGGCTAGACAGGACACTTTAAGTGGGGAATTTATTTTTACATTCAGCATTTCATTTATCTCAGTGAATACATTGGATAATTTTTTTTTTAACAGCTTTGCTTTCTCCTCATCACTCTCTACGATTCCCCCCTCATTACTCTTTAAAAGGCCGACACCTTCAGATTTATACTTTTTAACAATTATATAATTGAAGAACATTTTAGGGTTAGTTTTACTCAATTTGGCAATTAATCTCTAGGTCTCTAGTTTGGCTGCTTTTAGCTTTTTTTTCCTTATAGTTTTTCTGTTCTTCCATGCTACTCTCCTGTTTTAGTGATTTATATGCTTTCTTTTTGTCATTTATTGCTTTTGTTACAGTTCTATTTATCCACATTAGTTTCTTTTTGTTCCTTAACCTTTTATTCCCATACATTATGTACCTCTCACAATGAGATTTTAGGATGCTTTTTAAAAGATATCCCATTTTGTGGCTGTATTTTTATTTTTGAGGACTTTGTTCCAGTTATTTAGGCCTATGGCCTCTCTTAGTTGACTAAATTTAGCTTTTTTTAAAGTTTGGTATTTTTGTTCATCCCTGTAGAAACACTCTTTTGAATGATAATTGGAAGGTTATTACTTTATGGTCACTATTTCCCAGGTGTCCCCCAACCTGCAAGTCTGTTGTTCTCTCAGGCCTATTGGTTAATAGTAAGTTCAGTATGGCCGTCCCTCTAGTCGGGTCCTGAACCAGTTGGGAGAGGTAATTATCTTTGGTTATTGCCAAGAACCTGTTTCCTTTATGAGATATACAAGTTTCAGTTTCCCAGTCTATATCTGGGTAGTTGAAGTCCCCCATAATAACCACCTCATTATGATTTGCCGCCTTGTCTATCTCGTTTAGTAGTAGATTTTCTGTGGACTCTGGTATATTAATTGTTTATTGTAAACTCCTATTAGTAATTTATTATTGTTTTTAGCTCCATTTATCTCTACCCACAGTGACTCCACATGTTCATGTAATTCACTTATATATTCTCAGAGTGTAGGCTTCGGTTTTGACAATCCTTTCTAAACAGACTGTAACCTTGTACATTAATTGACCAGTCATAGCTATCATCCAGCCATGTTTCCGTTATTCTCACTATGTCATAGTCCTCCTCATACATCACTAATTCCAGTTCCCCAGTTTTATTTGTCAGGCTTTTGGCATTAGTATACATACATTTGAGAGGTTTATGTAAATGTTTTACCCTACACCTTTCCTTCTAAATTGTTCTAGTCCCTCCTTACATTCCTCTCCCAGTCCCACTACCTTGCCCCCAGTCTCTATCTGCACTGACTTCCCCTCCTATAATGTAATTTCCCTCCCCCCCGGTCCCAATTTTAAACACTCCTCCAACCTTCTAGCCATCTTTCTCCCCAACACAGCTGCCCCTTCCCCATTGAGAAACAGCCCGTCCCTACGATAGAGCCTGTAGCCGATAGAGAAGTCGGCCCAGTTCTCCAGGAACCCAAACCCCTCCTTCCTACACCAGTTCTTGAGCCACTTGTTAATCTCCCTAATCTCCCGCTGTCTTTCTTGTGTGGCCCGTGGTACAGGCAGTATTTAGGAAAATACTACCTTTGAAGTCCTTGCCCTAAGCTTTTGAGCTAAATCCCTGAAATCATTTTTAAGGACTCTCCACCTACCTCTAACTTTGTCATTGGTTACAATATGGACCATGACCGCTGGATCTTCTCCAGACCCTCCCAGTAATCTGTCAACCCGATCCGCAATGTGTCGAACTCTAGCGCCAGGAAGACAGCACACTGTTCGGTGATTATGGTCTTTGTGGCAGATTGCCCTATCTGTTCCCCTAATAATGGAGTCTCCCACTACCAGCACCTGTCTGGCCCGCCCTGCTCTCCTGGTTTGCTGCTTGCTGGAGCTGAAATTCCCCTGACTGGCAGAGGAAGTGTCCGGCTGCAGCAGTGCCGTCCCTGGACTGACATCCTCCTCATCTGCCAAACGTGAAAACTTGTTGGGGTGTGTCAGATCAGGGCTAGCCTCCCTGGCACTCTTCCCTCTACCCGCTTTCTCACTGTTACCCAGCTAGCTACCTCACTTTCCTCAGCCTCCTCTCTGTCACCCTCCCCCTCATCTACCTCAAAGAGTGCTTGCTCGGTGAGAAGCAAACTCTTTTGCAAATTGTCAATGCCTCTCAGTGTTGCAACTTGCCCGTTTAAAGACACTATTTACAATTCCAAACGGGTAATTTGCTCACATCCTGAACAAAGATATACACCGTCAAACGGCTGTTCCAGGACTGTGTTGTCAATTGTGCAACACATACTAAATGGGGATTACACCACAAAAGCAAAAAATACAATATAATGTAGTAATAAGAAACTGGCTAATTGCATTCCCCCACTGAAGTCCCTGAATCTAAAGTCACTTAATCTTAAGTCACACACAAACACCACCACACACTTAATCAACCACGCGTCGTGGTCAAACTCGCATTATATATCTGCTTATATAAATATAAATGAAGCTCACTACACCAGCCTGGTTTGTTTTCCCTCTGGATTCAAAAAGGCTGTGCTGCCCTCACTGCTGACTTTTTATAGTCTCCTAATTAGACAGCCAGCTTGTATTACAGTGCAAATTAGGTGTGCCCTCAAAATTACTGAACACACAGCCATTAATGCCTAAACCATTGTGGTGTACTCACTTTTGTGAGATATTGTAGATCAGAAGGAACAGAGCTTATGGGTGATCCTACTTAGTGACTGACAGCTATCTCTATATACACATCACTAAGAATCATACAGCAGACTCCTTCTGCCACCCTATAGCATGCTACATACTGCGCTGTATTTTCTCAGATATTTTAAGCTGGCCATACACATTAGATGTATGTTGGGCGTCTTCTCATTGTCTCCCTGAAGGCAGATGTCAAGGGAGAGGAGGTTTGTGATGTAGGATTTCAGGTTGCCCGAGAGGTGTCTGGCGGTAGCTTTCACCCCTCTCCCATCCCTCCTACTGTTTTCTAAGCCCAAACACTGTAGTATCTACAACCATTAAATATGAAATTGTGCTATAGGTAGAATTTATTGTTCCATAAAATAGACGTGAGTCATTTGTCATTCGTTCATGGTGGCATACAATCTTTCAGAAAATTGTTGTTGTCCTAATCAGTCTCTTGCATCCATTTGTAAATTGCATCCCTTTATTTTGGTCTATAATGTGCTCGACGTCTAGCATGAGCATAGAAAATTCTGGTAACATGGCAACTGCTATTGAGGGTGAACACACACTGGATTGGCAAATTAAATATTTTATGAAATATTTACCCTATTCTTTATTCTCTTTCAGAAACTTGGAGAATGTGATCTCTTACAACAACTAATAACTAGTAAAACTTCTGCAATATTGACAGCTTCTGCAGCATATGTTACAGAATTTCATTGTTTTTTCCTCTACTTTATGATTTCCCTGTAATTTGCCTGGTTTAAGATTTTAATTCTAAACTTTATTATATTTGCTATATCAAGTTAGGAAAACAAAGCTTTATAGACTTTGGACCTTATGAGCAGCAAACCTTCTCCAGTATGTTATATACCAGTTATAAAGAATATGTCATGTATGTATTCGATTCTTAGGTTTTCCCAGGAATAGTGATGTTTGTTAAATTATTAGGATATGCCATCACTTTCAGATCAGTGGAGGTAAGATTGCCGCTACCCCAACCGATCCTTTTCTCTACACAGTACCACAACCATTAATCCAACCTGCAGCAAAATACATCCTTTCTTCGTTGACTTGCAATTTCATATACTGTAAAAGTGACATGCAATGGAATAACTGCAGACTTTACCTTTGGCTTTGTGTAATTAAAGTTTACAGTGGAATACAGTATCAGTCATGGAGATGAGACAACTCTCATATCCACTTTCTAATAGTTGGTATAAAGTGCACTCCACTTTTTATCAGGCATCAGCTTCTTTGATAAATCTGGCATATTTTTAGACTGTTTACAAGGGGAGATTTATTGAGACACAGTGTTTTCTTTGTTATCTTGATATCCTCTGCTAATTTATGGTGATGCTCTATCAGTCCATGTGTCTAAATGGAGATAAATGTGCCAGACCTACTGACCCCACTCTCACTTTGCCCCCTTTTTGGAAAGTGATGAGGGTGACAGACAAACATCACTTGCAACAAAATTTTGGCACAGTGACATTTAAAAAAAGGTGCAAACAGGATGTTTGTGACATTTTTTCCAGAAAATTGGCAAAGGAAGATAATTAATCTTTCCAACAGTGTCTTAATATGAAAACCGTAGTAGTAAATCTGTTCCCAATTTTGGCCATAATGCTCTTTTTAGACTGATTAAAGTAGCTGATTAATTTTTGTCCAGGATTTTGAGTCTTTAAGTGAAAGATTTGAATTTTTACACTTGGTCCATATTTAACAAAATACAAATGATATACAGAGGGCTAACCTTAAATGACCATACAGTCTGCTGACAGCTATTTCTACTGCCCCCCCTCCCCCCATACAAACATGCATGCTTGCATGAGGTCTCAGTAGGGTGTAAGAAAAAGGTCATTGCTGTCTCTCCTTAGAACAAAAGTATTAAACACTAGTATTGAGCGCAAATATTCGAATCGTGAATCTTAATCACGAATATCGCCACTTTGAGAGTTCACAAATATTTAGAATATGGTACTATATATTCATATTCACGAATAGTGTTGATCGCAAATATTCTAATCACAAATTTATATCGGCAACATCCCTAGCAACCAATAGGAAAGTTGCCTACACCTTAGTGTGATTGAATTTGTATCGCAAATATATTGCATTGCCAATTTTCGCAATCAAGTAAATAATGACTGGAGATCACAAATTCTCGAATTTGCTCATTTATGGCGAATATTTGGCATATCATTTGCGAAATATCGCAAATTTGAATATTGCCTATGACGCTCATCACTATTAAATATGCCAAAATTTAACAGCCCAATCCTTCTTTCCCCTAACATCAAGGGAAAAGCAGAGCACCCCTAAATACATTAGCTGATCACCTGTTTACTCCAAGAGTTGGGCTATCATTAGTCTGATGTGCATGACAAACTTTAGTTCATTCTTATTCTTTCTACATTTGTCTTCCTCTAACCACCCAGAATTCAAGATGTTTAGTTTTCAGGAAACACCCATTATGGGAGGAGGTTTTAGTTTTTATAGTGTAATTTTTTCTTTTTTTTTTGTTACATCCAGTACTTTTAGCCTAAACATTATGTATGTCTATCCACAAGCTTTCCATGGGTTGTCCTAGAACCATTGTCTAATTTCTTTAAAATAAAAACACATCTGATCAGGCATTTCCGACACTATAAAATGTGAATCACACAATGGAATTTCTGCTTTACGAAGAGATGACAAAGTTCAAAATATTCAACAAAATGTTGCACAAAGACTGTTAGATTTTTCTCATAGCATTTGATTTTGCATAGGCTGTATTAAACTGAACAAAGTGATGGTAAAAAAATAATAATACACATTATAGCAAGAGATACAGTTGTGCTCATATTTATGATTTCTTAACCATTGTTTAGAGAATATGAATGAGAACAAAAAAACTTTTCTTTCACTCATGGTTAGTGGTTGGCTGAAGCCGTTTATTGTCAAAGAACTGTGTTTACTCTTTTTAAATAATAACAACACAAACTACCGAAATGACCCTGATCAAAAGTTTACAAACCCCAGTTCTTAATACTATGTATTGCCACCTTTAACATCAATGCCATCACCCTCCTAAGAATGGCAATACAGTTGAATGCAGGAGGGTACTTTTCACCGCTGGCAGATGCATGAGTGCCTGATGTGTCTAGCTTTAATTAAAGGGAACCTGTCAGAATGAACATGGTGGTTGAGCTGCAGGCAACATTTTTTTAAGCAGGAGGAGATGAGCAGATTGCTATGTAGTTTTGTAGGAAAAGATTCAGTATAGCTTATTCTAGGCTTTGACATCAGGGAGTCGGTCCTATCAGTGATTTACAGCCTTTCCTCTATAACTATGTATACAGAGATAACTGTCAATCACTGATAGGACTGCCTATCCCAGAATGATCAGGAATTTAAATGTATAAATTAGAAATTATGCAGAATCCTTTTCCTATTAAACTAAAGATCAAACTGCTCAGCTCATCCTGCTCTATAACATGGTGCCTACATCTCAAACACCATGTTTAATGTGACAGGTTCCCTTTAATGCTAAGAGCATCAGATGGCTATGTACTTGGAGGAGGGCTTGGGTGGTTGCTTGGGCTTGGCGAAAACTTCCCTGTAAGGTCTATGGCCAGTCCACCCCTGACCACTGCCCTGGCATTCCCACCAGTCTGTGTTGCTGTGATAACCCTTATGTCAGAGCTGTAGGCGATCACTGTCCTTTAATTGTATTGGCCACATGTGGGTGGTTGTAATGCCCTTAGTGCAAGACAACAACAGAGACCATCAGGAGAGACAGAGTGGCCATGCTGGAGCGTCATTGGATTTTATATGTGAGTAGTAGTTATTTTGTTGTTTTTAAAAAGATCCTGACAACCCCTTTCAGGATTTATCATATGCATACACATTTTGGTCCATGTTGGTTATTACGGTCATTCAAACTGGTCAACCATGACACCTGGCGAAGGACAAGCAATTTTTCTGGGAACATTCAGCTAAAAGGATCCTTTTTGAACCTGAGAAACTATTGTTTTAGTTGAAATTGTCTATTATAAACTATTATAAACTATTGTTACGGTAAGTGTACATTGCCTATTTTTGTAAAGCTTTGCTACTGGCTCATGAATAATTAGACAGGGGAAAACAAATTAAAATGTAACTAAATGTAAATAAATGAAATTTAATTGTGAATCTGATTACAAATGGTTCACATTAAGCTATTAATATGTTGTATTTTTACTCCCTTAGAAATCTTGCTAATCTTTAAGAAATGCAATTACACTGGTAATTGTTTTTATTGGGATTTTATCCACAAGTTGTAAGCCAGGTTACATGATACTTTATGTGGCCTCTTCCATTCCCTGAATGACACATATTGCATGCCCCTCTGTGGCACAGTGCACAACCCTTTCTCCAGTGCACTCACATAAGAAACGAGAGCCAGAAGTCTTTATTAAACAGTACTTCTGCTCTCATGACTAGTGTTGAGCGAATCAAAGTTAATGAAGTGGACTTCGATCTGAATTTCAGGAAAAATTTGATTTGCCACGAGGCCAAATTTCCTCATGGTTCATAATATTGAATTGATTTTCCCTGAAATGGCAGGTTTCCCTGAAACCTCATCTATTTGAGCGTAAAAAGGCCTCAGCGGCCATCTTGAATGAAGATCCCCTGCAATCATGGATCTTCAAGCAAGATGGGCGCAGTGGCCACTTTGCGCTCAAATGGATGCCATAAGTACAATTAAATTATTTATTTTTTGAGTAACCACTAAAATGCTTTAATAATGATCTCAGATGCCACAATCAGCGATGAACATGGCACCTGAGGGGTTTAATGACAGGGGGTGTACCAATTGCCATTCCCTGTCAGTGAACCTAAGTAATTTGTCACAAAGTGATTTTTGTTTTGTAAAATTTGTTGAAACAGCCGAATCAAACTTTGCTCATCTCTACTAATGACCTATCCAATTTAGTAGGTAACTGCATTCCCCATAAAATAATTCTGGAGCATATCTTCTGTGCTGTTCCTCTGTTATTGTTCATAGAAATGTGACTAAACTAAAAAAGGCTGTTAAAGGTGCCTGTCCTCTGATACTGTCGGCGCTTATAGGACATTATCAAACTGTGTAGAAACACACCCTCGACTGGTGACACTTTATTCATCATTTCTAGGAGGAAAAACGTTTTATGAAAAGATGTTTCAGGATTGTTTCAAGAAAATGGCAAAAAGTTACTGAAATAGACATGTCGGGAGAATTAACCTATGGATAACCTGTCCTGTTTAAAGTTTAATTTAAAGGGCATCTGTCAGCAGCTTATACCAATGAAACTGGCTGACCTGTTGCATATACGCTTGTCAGCTGAAGGCATCTGTGTTGGTCCCATGTTCATATGTGCCCGCATTGCTAAGAAAAATTATGTTTTAATGTTTTCAAATGAGACTCTAGGAGCAACAGGGGCGTTGCTCTTGTGCACATATGAAAACAACAACTTTCTCAACAATGCGGGCACATATGAATATGGGACCAACACAAATGCTTTCGGTCTCCAAGCGCACATGCCACAGGTCAACCAGTTTCATAGGTACAAATCTGATGACAGATGCCCTTTAAAAAATGTTGCTCTTCATCTGGGGGGGCACAACAAGTCAGTAAAAATGGGAAGAAGCATAACCTTTATGGAAATCAGAAGGAAATGATCATGACTCATTTTTAAACTATGGGAGGAATTTATCATAGAGTGGGGTTTTACGCTGGTCTTTGATATCCCTGTGCTGTTGCAAGATGCGTCTAATTGATGTCATATATTGTACACATCCTTCAGCATTCTGCACACCTAAACACAAATCCATGGAAGCCCAGAGTTGTTATAGAATTTTGTCTTCATTTAGTCCAAGATGGATGGCCCAGCCCTCACCACTGCCACTTTTTGGGAGAGTGGTGAGGGAGGCTTAGTAGAATTTAAAAAGTCATGGGGTTTGCAACTTTTTTATGCCAGAAAAGTTGTGTGGGTGGAATAATAATTTCCCTATATGTTTTTTCTGAAACTACATAGCTATAAGAATAAAAAATAGCTGTTTGTGACATGGGCGCTTGTCTGTTCTCTGACACATAAATTATCTAGATTTACCAGCAAATGTTTTAACACACACACAGAGTCACAAATGCAATAATTTCTTCCAGTAATTCTGCAGAAGTTGCATGATATGAAATGTGTAACTTTTCTATCTCGCTACATTAAAATGTAGATAACCTTTAGCTTTGATTTCACTGCGTCCTGTGCTATATATGATACTCATAAAATCTTATTGCCAATTTCATGAAGAAAAGTCATGTCAAAGAACATGAAGTTGTGGTCTATAATATGCCACATTTTGAGAAAATACTAATGTTATACTGTATGTAAAGATTTGAAATGTGTTGTCATATCAACAAATGGTAATTTTTCCTCTGAATTTCTATGCTTACCTTCACTTTGAGCACTGATGCAAACATTCTGGCATCTTCTGACACTCCACCCAGATAAAGCTTTTTTGAAAATTGTGGTGCATGATCATTTTCATCCTGCACTTCAATGTATACTATAGCTGTATTACCTACAGGGGCAAGAAATGAGATATTATTTAACTAAAATTGCGAGAAATCTAAAACTAATATTAATAAAAAATAATATATAATTCATTTATAAAAAAAAAAAAATCAATAGCAAAAGAAAATGTTTTTACGTCCTGCTTTTCATATTTCCCATAGACTTTCAGCTAACATGGAGGTATCATTGTAATTTTGGTTTGGCATTTATGAATGACATTTTTTTTCTTCATTTTAGGCCAACTCTTACTGTAAATTTATGTTGCAGCAGAAAATTGGTGTGCATCAGTAATAAAACTGATGTATGTTATTACTTGACAGAACCACATCCCCTTTTCTATACACTTGAAAAATATCTAATGAGGCACAATCAGTTGTTCTTTTTTCTACATATCAGTATTACATTTGTCTAATTGATCGGTAGTGCTTAAAGCATATGTATTTTTTACGATTGCATGTTACTTATTTTTTCAGTTGTCCTTTATTTAAAATATTGAGCTGTTCTGTCACAAAGGGTTAACAGTTTTTCTAGATGTGTGACTGGTACGTTCACTGGCCATCCTTATCTCTAAACTACTGAGATGTCATAAACACTTTTTAGGCCACATTCTTATCAGTAAGATAATAACTGAGCTATAATGAGTATTTAGAAGGTCAGAGAGCAGAGATAAGGAGTCCGTCTGCTCCTGGTCTGACAGAAAATCCAAAAGGTGCTACAAGAGCATGTCCGCTCTGTACAGAAAAAAAGGATGCCGGATTTTTTATAAAGACCAATAATTTTATATATATATATATATATATATATATATATATACACATGTACTGTGTGTGTATATATATATATATATATATATATATATATTGTTCAATATGAGTACAATGTAATAGTTAAAAAAATTGCCCTCAAAGGTGTACATAGCTTTAAAAAAAAAAAAAAAAATTTAATGCATAATGGGTATAAAGCAACCTTCAATGTTCAAACTTGTGAAACCTTCCATTACTCACGTTGCCTGTCAATAACCTGCTGTTTAGTGTTCATGTAATGAGTAATTTTATGATATCAATACATGAAGATGAGTAATCCTCGTTTAATCAGTCTGTATATTTTTCTTATATATCCAGAGTGTTCTCATTAAGTCCAAACTCAATAGCCTGAGTTCACATTTTAGTCTTAGCCAAGTTAATGTTCTTTGTGTTGGAGTGTTTGTTTAATGTTGAAAATTGTGGGATTTGCATTATTAAGAATATATTACGTGAGTGACCCTGAGCAATCTGCTCTCTGCCACAATAAGCCTACACAAAATGGTAATCGGATTCCATTTAAATTTTGATCTGCAAAAAGCAAACACGGATGAAATATTATTTGTCTGCTTATTTCAATAAGACATATATGCCAGGAAGAATTAAATTGCAGTATGATCATAGCTTTGCAAAGGAGATGAACTTTATGCTGCACTCAATAACAAGCTCCATAATATTAACCCATGTGGTTATGTATTGGCTTTGTAAATGGCAGATGTACAAATCTAAAATAGAGTAAAATGCAGTCTAGTAGTAATCTGGAAACTTACACTAACCATAGGTTGTTACAGAAGCATCCTATGGCCACCACTGCTCCAGTCATCCTCTCTATTGCTCTGCTCCCTGGTGACATGGACCCAGGGTAGCGCTGTCCCCCCCATTCAGGCTGCTGCCTGCTGCTTACTGGCTAGCCAACTCACTCTGCTCCTAGGGAGCACATGTGCTCCCTTCAGCTCTGGAAGGGCTAGCACAAACCCCTTGATCTTCCCCAGCCTATAGACATTCACCCAGTGGTACCTAAGTCACTTTCGACCGTGGGTAGGTTCTAGTCTGTTAGTACCTGCTAAGGTGTGCTGTTCACCTGTGTACTGACTTCTGCCTGTTTTCTGGCTTTGACACTTGACTGCCTGGCCTTACCTCTGTCTGATCTCCTTCTGAAACTGAGCTGCCTGTCCTAACCTCAGACTGTTTATCGGATTGCATGTACTCTGCCTTCCCTCACTTCAACCTGCCCCTGAGTGGTTTCGCCTGATCCTTCAGTCTTCTGCACCAGTGTCTCTTAATCCCAGTGGGTCAGCTGTCACTTAAAAATAGATTACTCTAAGAGGTAATGGACTAGTGGTTCTCCTACAGAAAAGTCAGATCCCTTTATTGGGGTTGAAGGGTGAATACCAAGGGGACCACTTAGAAATATTCCCTTAGGAGTAGCCCAAATCTGTTCAAGTGGCACAGCAGATCCACATATGCTCCGTAACATAAATATCATGTGAAGGGGATAGGAAGTCTTTAGGAAAATTACTAAACATAATAATAACCAAGTAAGCTCCTCTGCTCTGCTTA
This sequence comes from Bufo gargarizans, assembly GCF_014858855.1. NCBI lineage: Eukaryota > Metazoa > Chordata > Amphibia > Anura > Bufonidae > Bufo > Bufo gargarizans. The sequence continues at coordinate 303,739,109 of NC_058085.1, read as the reverse complement.
GTGATGGCCCGCAGTAAGCCACAATGACATATTTAGCTGTCTTTTTTATCCATGTGCTTTCTTAGCAGGTATTAGTTAAATGTAATATTTCTTTTTAATAGGCATTGTTTAGTTGGAGGTAAACTGGTATAATTGTTCAGTAATATATTGTGAGTGCAAAATGTCCAGAAAAAAAAGAAAAATGTTTTTAAAAAAAATAACTGTCTATGTAAGGTATCCAGAAAAATATAGCTCTGGCCACTTTAAGGGTATATCATGAAACTGATCTGAACTGAACCATAAAATTCAATGGTGGACATTCATGCCAAGCATTCTGCTGCTTGTATACATGCCTGCTTCCCTCTGCTTCAGGTAAGCCGTTAAGCATTTTGTATGCCAGTGCATGTCAGAGTATGGCATTTCCAAAAATGTTAACCAAAAGTGGGCAATCCCTTTAAGAACCCTTGCTGGTTTGAAACACATAATTGTGGATGTTTCCTTGGATGCACAGTCTTGTTTCTAACCTGATTAGTGATACAGAACCACAAGGTTATCTTTGCTGTGGCTGTATATTGATCCAAGAACTTGCTCAGTGTCCTCAGTCTGAGAACCAAGAGTCCCCTGGAGATATATGACTAGATGTTTATTAGAGCAGTGAGCTAATTAACCCTTTATTGCTTTTGACTTTGCTTAAAGACGACCTGACGTGTTTGTTTTAGTAACTACTTGCAATCACATCTAACAATTCAAGAACATCTATTCTTAGGACTTGATGTTGTGCCATTTCTTTATTATTCCTTCTAGAAGTTTTTGAATGAACTGCTAGCAGTCTGCAACAAAGGTCCAACTGTGTGTAGCCAGGTGGGCGCGTGTCCCTGCATCATTTGCCAATGGCAGCACTGATTGGACATACTCCCAACAGGCAACCCCCATATTGAGCTTTGTTGCAGACTGCTAGCAACTTATTCATAAAATTCAATTAGGAATAATAGATGAATGGCATAACAGAGACTTATATGAAAACATCCTTTGAAATTGTTACAGGGGTAATGCAGCTAGTTACTAAAACAGTAAGGCCCCTTTCACACGGGCGAGAATTCTGTGCAATGCATGAGGTGAATGCATTGCACCCGCACTGAATCCAGACCCATTCACTTCAATGGCTGTGCACATGAACAGTGATTTTTCACTCATCACTGGTGCGTTGCGTGAAAATCGCAGCAAGCTCTGTATTGTATTCTTTGCGCAATGCAGGCCCCATAGAAGTGAATGGGGCTGCGTGAAAGTCGCAATCATCCGCAAGCAAGTGCAGATGCCGGTGCAATTTTCACGCATGGTTGCTAGGAGACAATCGGGATGGGGACCCAATCTTTATTATTTTCCCTAACATGGTTATAAGGGAAAATAATAGCATTCTTAATACAGAATGCTTAGTAAAATAGTGATGGAGGGGTTAAAAAAAATTAAAAATGTATAAACTCACCTTAATCCACTTTAACGCTAAGCCTGGCATGTCTTCTTTCTTTTTTGATGAAAAGGACCTGTGGTGAAGTTCCTGCGCTCATCACATGGTCCATCACATAGTGATGGGTCATGTGATGAGCGCAGTGACGTCATCAAAGGTCCTTTAGCCAAGTCCTATAGAAATTAGAAAAAAGAGGAGATCTGCTATGCGATCAAGTGGATGGGGTGAGTTAAATTAGTTTATTATTTTTAACCCCTCAATGGACATTTTACTAAGCATTCTGTATTAAGAATGCTAATATTTTTCCTTATAACCATGTTATAAGGGAAAATAATAAAATCTACAGAACACCTAACCCAAACCTGAACTTCAGTGAAGAATTCCGTGTTTAGGTCTGGGTAGAAAACATGCCGATTTTTCTCACGCGCGTGCAAAACGCATTAAAACGCTTTGAACTAACGCGGAAAAACGAGCATTTTACCGCAACGCACCTGCATCTTGTTCGGCCCTCACACGCGACGCCCGTGTGAAAGAGGCCTAACTGTTTGAGATAAAAACATAATGATGCCTATGAGTAATATTTCCCAACTTATACATCTTCCCACGTGAGTCTGACTTTCCAAAAGTTCAAACCATCTACAGATATTTGAATCTCTTTTAGACCGCAAGCTATTATGCTGCAAGAAAACAATCCAACAAACAGAATCTAGGACATACTAATGTTTTCCTGGGTGAAGAAAATGCGATTTATATCTCATGCAATTTTAAATCCAAATATATCTTTGGGAAAGAATATAACATATGAATAAAACAATGTGTGATATGAAAAAAACTGGACACTGATTGAAGGAAACCAGTCATCAGAGACAGAATATTTTTTTTAGCTCATATGAAAAATGCAGGACTATAATTAACATTGAAATGTGAAAATCATTTAGATTTTAGTCTTGGAAAAGTCAAGTTCTCTATCAGGTTTGGAGGTGGAGGTCAGGGGTATAACTACAGGGGTTGCGGAGGGTGCAGTTGACCCGGAAAAGGTCACCCTCTCCTATATTAAACCATTACCAATATAATTTGGCATGGTCTTTTTCCTTGTGTCGACATACTTAGTTTGATTACTCTGATGCTGCATTAACATACAGCATTCAAGCACTAAATGGTCAGGAAGAAAGCATTCCTTCGCGACCATTGCCTGCTCATTGGCCCAATTTGGCCCAATTGTTAAACCTCTCATTATGGGAGACCTGCCGTTTCCTTTAATTATCTGGCCGCCCGTCTCTGAACTCTTTCTAGCTCTCCCAGATCCTGTATAGTCTATGGAGCTCAAAACTGAATCCCAAATTCAAGATGTAGTCTCACAAGGGCTTTATAAAGGGGTGATATTACTTTATATTACTTTGAGAGGCTTGAGAGGCTTTCACAGGCTTTTATATCTCTTCTTATACACCGTAACATTTGTATTTGCTTTTGAAGCTGCTGCCTGACATTGAGTAATGCTGCTTAGCTAACTTGTAACTGTTGTAAGGAAATGACGATGCATGACAGTCCAAACCACACCTCAGGGAGCACTCATGATTATTTTTACATAGTCAGTTGAACTCATTCTTGAACTGTATAGCTCCCATGAAGGGTTGTCACATGAAAACTCCTGTTTATATGCAGGGGCATAGTGAGAGGGGGCAAGCTGTGCATGTGTCCCGGGCACAGAGAGTTGAGGGCACACTCAGGCGGTTGATTTATATGGTTAAGTAGGGAGTCACCCACTCCCTGCTTCACCTGCTTCACCGTCTCTATGGGACTGCCAGAGATATCCATATTCAACACTCAGCTGTCTTTAGTACATTAATGCTCTTTATATATTTATTATATTTATTTTATGCACTTATATAGCACCACTATATTCCGCAGCGCTTTACAGACATTAGCATCCAACTGTCCCCAATGGGGCTCACAATCTAAGGTCCCTATCAGTATGTCTTTGGAGTGTGGGAGGAAACCGGTTTAATTGTGTTAAATAAATTAATATCAGCTAAATGATTGTGTAATGTGAGCTGCGGATGGGATGTTGTCTATGCAATAGGATTAGCCTGGATTGTTCCCTCACAAGCTAGAGATTAATGCTGATAAATAGCTATGATAGATCCACCATCATATGTACTGTAGAAATACAGAGTGTAACGGATTGTTTGCTAATTGTTTATCAATATTTGTATTGTGCATAGAGAACATTTTTGCCATTTTATTTGAATATACTTCCCTTTCTACTGTTTATGTATTTACTTGCAGTAGATGTTCAATTATAGCCACTTCAGTGATTACAGAAACCTAAAGTGAAGGGCAGAATTAGACAATGATAAAGTTCTTTTCCCCTAGAGACACCCATCAATTTGCTCTCCTTATCTCCCCTCATTAGTGTGTTAGTTTAATCCGTGTGCTTGTCTTTTAGTTTAAAACCCATGGGCAGTGCTAGTCTTCAGCTCAACCAGTTGTTTTCTTTCTGCATCTCCATGTTGTGTCTGCAGAATGTATAAGGCTGCTTTCACACTAGCGTTCGGGTTTCCGTTCGTGAGCTCCGTTTGAAGGAGCTCACGAGCGGACCCGAACGCAGCCGTCCAGCCCTGATGCAGTCTGAATGGAGGCGGATCCGCTCAGACTGCATCAGTCTGGCGGCGTTCAGCCTCCGCTCCGCTCGCCTCCGCACGGACAGGCGGACAGCTGAACGCTGCTTGCAGCGTTGGGGTGTCCCCCTGGCCGTGCGGAGGCGTGCGGATCCGTCCAGACTTACAATGTAAGTCAATGGGGACGGATCCGTTTGAAGATGCCACAATGTGGCTCAATCTTCAAGCGGATCCGTCCCCCATTGACTTTACATTGAAAGTCTGGACGGATCCGTCCCAGGCTATTTTCACACTTAGCTTTTTTTAGCTAATATAATGCAGACGGATCCGTTCTGAACGGAGCCTCCGTCTGCATTATTATGGGCGGATCCGTTCAGAACGGATCCGCCCGAACGCTAGTGTGAAAGTAGCCTAATACTGTTAGAAACACAGAAGAACCATTGGAATTTAATATTTTTCAAAACGGATTCACTGTTTTATGAAAATAGGTGAGGTCCATACATTTCAGATAAGAACATACATAATAAACTCTGAACCTCACATGTTGGAGCACTGCTTGTATACTAGAAAATGTAAGAAATGGAAAAAAAAGTTTTAAGAAGACTTCTACAAACTTTTTAAGAACTCTACTACTCAACTATGGCACTTGAGGCCAGCATGGTTCCAGAAATGACTTATCGCTGTATCATGCTCTTGTTGTCCACGATATAAGAATAGATAAGAAGGAAATATATTTTTATTTTTTCTCCCAGAACTAACGCCATACTTGTCCACTGGGTGTCTTTGATGCTGCAGCGTGACCCAGTTCAAGAGAATTTTTGTAAGTTGTGCTATAGACTTAGCTGCTATAACACATTTATTTGTTGAGCTATTCAACAATAATTTAAGGCCTATCTATGGTACTTCAGCCTTTAATTGAGACCATGGTTCTCAGTCCTCCTTGAATATATATTTTTTAATTTAACCCCTTACAGTTTTCTCTTATCCCCCATGTCTAGTTTCTGCTGTCCCATCATTTCTTAGGGCAGTGAGATGTTTCCAGAAATCAGCAGATCAGGTGACACTAACCACACGCCTGATTCTTACCTATGATGCTTCCCACATCCTACATTACAAGGCTCCGATGCAGGATGTAACCAACAGCAATGGAATCAAAACAGATTGGCCTCAGAGTGCAATGGTAAGCTAATAACTTCGGAGTAAGGCAGTTTTGATAAATGGTGGCATTCAGTGAAAATCATATCACAGCAATATCTGTTGGGCAGGATACATTTATCTTTGTGTCACGACCCCTTTAAGATAGCAGCAGACCCGGGGTAATGGAGGGCACATGGGCTAAAAGAGGGAGCCAGCTTCCTCTGTCTAAAAACTTAGATGCTGCGGCTAGAGTACTATGGATTGAGGCAACTAATTGGTTAAATATCCGGGAGCAGAAATATCTCCAGTCCTGGCTGACTCCCACAGAGCATAATACTAAAGGTGAAAAGGAGATATAGGGATCGTCTTGCTTAGACAAAAAAATATATAATTATCTTTTAAGGAAAATTTGTGTTAATAAAGTTGGGGAAGTGCATTGCTAGAGTGGAGAGTCTTCCTCTCTAACAAAGACCTGACATGCCACTGATTTAAATAAGTATTGTGTAATGTTTCATTTTTCCTGTGGTGGTGCCGTAGGGAAATTGAGCATTTGTGGCCAGCTTGACTTACAGAATAAAGGAGAGCATTGACATTCCAATACTGTGAGATCAGCTTATTGTTAGGGGACATTTCTAATAAAAAAGGAATGTCCAAAACAATAAAAAATTCTTCAATATCATTGTTTAGTATCTTTGTAGGCTGATCCATTATCTCTCATCCTGTTATTTGTGGCAGTCTTCTCATTTGTATTTTAAGTAGTGCATTTAATGAAACGAAACAATCCAGTGTCAGATAAGATGCGCTGGAGAATTCTTTTAGCATTGCCTAATTTCAGAGTGTTCAGTCAATGTCACCTACCTCCAGCCTGGCTGATCATTACATTGTCTTTGAACTCTTCAGTGCTACATTAATTCATTGCTATTTAACTCTGTATTATTGCATCAATTCTGTGCCACCAAACAGCAGAGTGGCAAGTTATCTTATTGAGTTACACTAATTTTAGCTTAGCGTGTAATTTTTCATTGTTAATGATAATGATTCACACTTGCCCAACAATGGCTATGCACTTGAACAACTTGGTACAGATCAATTTTACCTAGTGTATAACTGGCAAGAACATTTCAGCATTATTACAGCTCTGTGCAATGAAATGGCATGCTGTTCTGGAGATATAGATTTAAACCAACTTTGAAAGTTCACAGCAGAACTTCTAATGCAAAGTCAGCCTTCAACCTAAGCTATAAAGTACATCATTATTATAAAAATTTCTAATTAAAAATCATTTAATATCATATAGCATTTTGTCTAAACCATTGATTCAATTAACTATCCTTTATAGCACAATTACTAGCTGTCATTATTTGACTTGCATAAGAATGAAAGGCACAGTCAACATGGACTAGGTAAAGTAAAAAAAAAAAACTAGGTCTTTGAGAAATGTCATTTAGGGTACTTTCACACTTGCGGCAGAGTGATCCGGCAAGCAGTTCCGTAGCTGCATGCAAACGGACAGCATTTTTAGATGGATCCGGATGCGGATCCGTCTCACAAATGCATTGCAAGAACGGATCAGTCTGTCCGTGTGTCATACGGACAAACAGATCAGTTTCTATATTTTTTTTGACATTTTTAAAGGTCTGCGCATGCACTGACCAGAAGGGCAGCATTGCGGTATTTTTAATGCTGGATCCGGCACTAATACATTTCAATGTTATTTAATGCCGGATCCATCATTCCAGCAAGTGTTCCGGAATTTGGGACAGAGATAAAACTGCAGCATGCTGCGGTATTATCTCCGTCTTGAAAAGTAAAGAAATATTACAAGAAAATTTAGACTGGCATATTCTTATTCATAGTCATAGGTACATATCCATAAAGCAGACAAAATAAAAAATAATGGCTGCACACACATATAAGCAGTAAAGCTGAGAAATGGGGATCATTCTAAATTCAAGTTTCCTTCACTGCCCTGATAATGTGGACTTAGATAAGTCCAAGAAAGGCGGTATATTAGTGATGGGGACCCGTCTGCGGAAGCCACCTTGACGCTTGGTAGATGGCCCTACACAAGTTTGATCAAAATGTGCGCTAAGAGCTTCCATTGATCCATTTATAGTAGGTATACTACCACTTGAATTTAGAATGATCCCCATTTCTCAGCTTTACTGCTTATATGTGTGTGCAGCCATTATTTTTTATGATTGAAAAGTCAAAAAGACTGAAGACTTCCTGATGCATCCTGAACGGATTTCTCTACATTCAGAATGCATGGAGATAAAACTGATTATTTTCCGGTATTGAGCCCCTAGGATAGAACTCAGTGCCGGAAAATAAAAATGCTAGTGTGAAAGCATCCTAACATATTAGCCTGAGGAGAGCTCAGGTAGAAGGGGGAGGAGGTGGAAGAGGGAAGGGCAAGGAGGTCTGCTTTAGCTTCTGATATCTCGGGATTGATAGCAGCTAGAGATAAAGGCCTGGTCTTGTTTGAAAACTGACATTCTACATTGTGAGATATAGTGTCAACCAAATTTCTAACACTTTATCTTAAAATATAGTGGAAATAATACTGTGATTCTACCTGCATAATAAAAGAAAAATAAAGAAAAAATGGCCATTTTGCGATATGAAAAGTCGCGATTAACACTACTCCTAAAGTCAAAGATATTGCAACCTTCCCATTGGCCCACGAGCAAGAAGCATTGAGGGATCATGGGTACTGATGAAAAAAATCTAGAATATTCGCAATTACAAAGATATAGCACTAAATTCTAGATATTCACAAATTCTCAAAGTGCCAATATTCGCAATAAAAATTTGTGAGATTAGAATATTCGCAATCAAAACTAGTGGTGATGTCTAGAGATGGCCTTGCGGTTCACCCGGCGGTCGTTTCGCGGCGAACTTTGCGTGTTCGCGATTTGCCAAACATGCCAACATATGGCGATATTCGCGCCCGCCATATTCTTTTACATTGTGAAGAACTTTGACCCATGACACATCCATCAGGTAGTACAGGACAGCCATTTGAGACATTTCAGCACATGGACATACCCTCTACCTTATAAATATACCTAATCTGGCCACCATTTTACATTTAGTCTTTTGCCAGTGTTGGGATAGGTTGCTGTGTGGAGCAGGGACAGGCTTTAGGGACACCAACCTCTAGCTAATAGAGCCACAAAAGTCCTTTTAAGGACTGGTATAGGTGCGCTATCAATAGGTGTGATACACAGAGGGGTGCAATATACTTATAATATACTTTTATAATGAGTCCAAAACACATAGATAGATCTGTATAGTGATCACCTGGAGGTCAGGGGGTTAGGGGCTTACTAGGGCCATTTTAATATATGGTAAGATTCTGGACGGGGTCGCTCTTATCAGGGCCAGAATAGCACCCCCCTGTAGGGCAATATCAGGGACAGTTCTTTGCCCACCCTGTCCTTCAATACCACATCGTCTTCTATCCCAGGGATAGATGTTTTTTTGCTCTCCCTCCAGGATTCATCGATGTGCACTGGAACCCCCCCCCCCCCCCGGATTGTGGTAGGACATATGGTTTCTGATTTAGTGCCACTGAGCACCTGATTTAGTGCCGCTGAGCACTAGTATTGCCTACCAAATCTATGCTTTTTGCTTAACTTTAATAGCTTGATGTATTTTCATTTTGAGGGATATCTTTTAAAAGTAACATTATTAAAGGTTACATTTTATCTGTATGTATAATTTAATGGATTGCCTTCCTTGTACAATGTTATAATATACTTTCTAACATAAGTATGTTATAGTGCATTTGTGTTGTGCAGTAGTTGTGTGCGATTCTGCTGCGATACCGCAGGTATATAGAGGGACAAGCGTTATTGGAACAAATATTTTCTACTGGTATTTAGTCAGCCTCCAATTGTGCAAGTTTTCCCACTTAAAAAGATAAGAGAGGCCTGTCATTTTCATCATAGGTCCACTTCAACTATGAGAGACATAATGTGGGGGGGGGGGGGGAGAGAATACAGGAAATCACATTGTAGGATTTCTAATGAATTAATTGGTAAATTCCTCCATAAAATAAGTATTTGGTCACCTACAAACAAGCAAGATTTCTGGCTCTCACAGATCTGTAACTTCTTATTTAAGAGGCTCCTCTGTCCTCCACTCGTTTCCTGTATTAATGGCACCTGTTTGAACTTGTTATCAGTATAAAAGACACCTATCCACAACCTATCTAACAACAGTCACACTCCAAACTCAACTATGGCCAAGACCAAAGAGCTGTCGAAGGACACCAGAAACAAAATTGTAGACCTGCACCAGGCTGGGAAGTCTGAATCTGAAATAGGCAAGCAGCTGGGTGTGAATAAATCAACTATGGGACCAATTATTAGAAAATGGAAGATATACAAGACCACTGATAATCTCCCTCGATCTGGGGCTCCACGCAAGATCTCACCCCGTGGGGTCAAAATGATCACAATAACGGTGAGCAAAAATCCCAGAACCACACAGGGGGACTTAGTGAATGAACCAAAGTAACAAAGGCTACCATCAGTAACACACTATGCCGCCAGTGACTCAAATCCTGCAGTGCCAGACGAGTCCCCCTGATTAAGCCAGTACATGTCCGGGCCCGTCTGAAGTTTGCTAGAGAGCATTTAGATGATCCAGAATAGGATTGGGAGAATTTCATATGGTCAGATGAAACCAAAGTAGAACTTTTTGGAGGAGAAAGAATGCTGAGTTGCATCCAAACAACACCATACCTACTGTGAAGCATAGAGGTGGAAACATCATGCTTGTGGGCTGTTTTTCTGCAAAGGGACCAGGACGACTGATCTGTGTAAAGGAAAGAATGAATGGGCCACGTATTGTGAGATTTTGAGTGAAAACCTCTTTCCATCAGCAAGGGCATTGAAGATGAAACGTGGCTGGGTCTTTCAGCATGACAATGATCCCAAAGACACCGCCCGGGCAAAAAAAGAGTGGCTTCGTAAGAAACATTTCAAGGTCCTGGAGTGGCCTAGCCAGTTTTCAGATTTCAACCCCATAGAAAACCTTTGGATGGAGTTGAAAGTTTGTGTTGCCCAGTGACAGACCCAAAACATCACTGCTCTAGAGGAGATCTGCATTAAGGAATTAGCCAAAATACCAGCAACAGTGTGCGAAAACCTTGTGAAGACTTACAGAAAACGTTTGACCTCTGTCATTGCCAACAAAGGGTGTATGTAAAGTATTGAGATGAACTTTTGTTATTGACCAAATACTTATTTTCTACCATAATTTGAAAAAAAAAAAAATTTAAATCAGACAATGTGATTTTGTGGATTGTTTTTTTTCTCATTATGTCTCTCATAGTTGACGTATGCCTATGATGAAAATTACAGGCGTCTCTCATCTTTTTAAGTGGGAGAACTTGAACAATTGGTGGCTGACTAAATACTTTTCTGGTCCACTGTATATACCAATAATATACTTTTGATATAGTGCATTTAGGTAGCGCAACAGGGCACATTTTCCCTTTAAAATGCATAAAAATGTCCCCTGATTAAGACACATATTTTTTGTTGGAATTTTTGTCATTGATCCCCCTCTGGTATGTCACTGTCCATGTTGTGGGACTATTTGTGCACTTCTACAAAGTATTTGGTGGCTGCAAATATGAGCTGAAGGTTTTTCCGGTTCGCCTGCCATTAAAGTGAATGGGGCCCGCCGCAAACTTGCGGTTCGCGACCATTTGATCGCTTCGCGCAACCGCCTTTGCAAATCATCCCTGACGATGTTCGTCCATCACTAGTGGTGTCATACATCACCAAGGTTTTGCATGGGATCTTCATGCAGGATAGCTGCGGTGGCCTCTTCTTGCTAAAATGGATGAGGTGAGCAGTATTTTTTTTATTTTTTTTTACTTTTACTGGCATTTCGGGGAAAATTGATTCATTACCATGAAATACAAGCAAATTTGGCTTGGTGACAAATTACATTTTCCCTGAAATATATACATAATTTGACATAATTATTACTAGAGATGAGCAAATTTCAGGTTATGAAATTCATTCACGCTTTGTTTACTGGTAAAAGGTGAATTGCATTATGGATTCAGATAATGGAAATGGAAAACACTGGGTTCACACCTGAGCGTTTTACAGCGCGTTCCTACACGCTGTAAAACGCTCAACAAGGAGAAACCAATGATTCCCTATGGGAATGGTTCACACCTGGGCGTTTTACAGCGCGTACGATCGCGCTGTAAAACGCCCTACGCTCAAAAAAGTACATGAGCTTCTTTGGGCGTTTTGTCGTGCGTTCCCGTACATAGACATTCGGGAACGCGCGACAATGGGCGTTCGCTTGTCTCTGTATGCGCGATTGCAAATGCCGGTACAATCGCGCATACAGAGCGCTCCTTTCAGAATGCTCAGGTGTGAACCCAGGGTAAGGGAGAGCTGTGCACAGCAAGAGACAGACAGGGTAGGGAGTGTAATAGGAAGATTTTTATACCAAAAAATTTTCACTGACCCAAAAGTCCTTTTAAGGACTATTGTGTGAGAGAGCAGCAATATATATTTTTAGCACATCCTACTCTAAATACCGTGTAATAGGCCACTGCGGACAGTTAAATTATTTGCGCCACATCTCCTGTGTAAAGTGTGGGTATCTCTAAAATATCAGGGACATACAATGTAATTTTTCCGTAGACGGTGTCCGCTTCGGACAGTGACCTGGTAAGGGCCACATCTGCAGTGTAACGTGTGTGCTTCAAAGATTTATCTGTGACGTACATTGTACTTTTTCCATATAAGGTGTCCGCTGCGGACAGTTAAATTATCCGCGCCATATCTCCTGTGTAAAGTGTGCACATCCAAAAAATATCTGACATCCAGTGTACTTTTTCAATACACAAAGTAGAAAAAGGCTCCGGCACCAGAAGGACGTAGTGAAAAATCCCGGCCTTTATTTTTGTCACCACAATACAGGTACAACCAGCAACAGTGACACTGGAACCCACTTATCCCCACGATCTACGCGTTTCGAACAGTGATGTTCTTAGTCATGTTGTTCTTAGTCATGGTGTTTAAACAGGCCTCTCCAAAACCCAGTGGCGAGGTTGGTTTCGCCACACATCTCCCCCTCCCCCCAGGGAAGACTAACCAGATACCTGACCTCACGCCGGTCGGTACCTGAGTTAGTCTGGCAGCCCACCCACAACCCAATACTGGACATGTTGAATTTAGTAGCCTGTCTCTGTCCAGTGAATCCACCAAGATTATATTGGTAGCTGGTACTCCCGGTCTCTGTGTTGCTCCCTGGCTTGGAGTGGAGGTTGCTTTGTGGGCAGGTATCAGCGGTACCCTGCCGCGGTGCCAGCGTTACCATGGAAGAAGCCTGGTTGGAGCCTGGTTGTTGGAGGGGGAGACCGACTGTCTCCGCTCCCAATACAGTGTCCTGCTGCTGGGGAAAGGAGACTGGGCTTTCTATTCCCTGCTGGACACTCTGCCGCTGGGGGACAGGACCAACTATCTCTGCCCCCTGTAACTCCGCCTGCCGCTGGGGAATGGAGACTGGGCTCCCAATTCCCTGTACATCACATGGCCGCTGGGGAATGGAGACTGGGCTCCCAATTCCCAAAAAATCATGCTGCTGCTGGGGGGCAGGAACAACTACCTCTGCCCCCTGTAACTCAGCCTGCCGCTGGGGAGGGAGGACGTTGCTCTCCTCTCCCTATATTTCACACTGCCTTCCCGGCATATCACTCTGCTGCTGGGGGGCAGGAACAACTACCTCTTCCCCCTGTAACTCAGCCTGCCGCTGGGGAGGGAGGACGCTGCTCTCCTCTCCCTGCATTTCACACTGCCTTCCCGGCATATCACTCTGCTGCTGGGGGGCAGGAACAACTACCTCTGCCCCCTGTAACTCAGCCTGCTGCTGGGGAGGGAGGACGCTGCTCTCCTCTCCCTGCACTTCACACTGCCGCTGGGGGATGGAGACTGGGCTCCCAATTCCCTGCAATTCACACTGCCGCTGGGGAATGGAGACTGGGCTCTCAATTCCCTGCAATTCACACTGCCGCTGGGGAATGGAATTCTGTGACGTACATTGGACATTTTCCGTAGATGGTGTCGAAACCTGCGGACAGTTAAATTATCTGCGCCACATCTCCTGTTTAAAGTGTTTGCATCCCAAAAATATCTGTGACATCCAGTGTACTTTTTCACTAGACTGTGTCCGCTGCGGACAGTGAGATTGGATGCGCTATATCTCCTGTGTAATGTGTGCACATCTCTAAAATATCAGTGACATCCAGTGTACTTTTTCCGTAGACTGTCCACCTCTGACAGTGACCTTCACAGGGCCTCCACATCTGCAGTGTAATGTGTGCGCTTCAAAAAAAATTCGGTGACATACATTGTACTTTTTCTATAGACGCTGTCCACTTCTGACAGTAATCTTATCAGGGCCACATCTGCAGTGTAACATGTGCCCTTCAAAAATGTATCTGTGACATACATTGTAATTATTGCGTAGATGGTGTCCGCTTCTGACAGTGACCATACCAGGGATGTGTGGTGTGAGATACCCAACTTCAGAGAAAAAAAAAAAGAAAGTTTGCATTGAGATGCAAAGTTTTTGTTTTTCAAGCTGGCCATCTCACACGGTTCGTCTTGGGGGATCTCAGGCCAAGAGGAGATATAAGAAACAACACATCCGAGCTAAACAATTTAGGCCTCACAAATGTCAATGTTTCACAGTCTTTTTGGATTGGAGGCAGCAGGCTTCAAATATGGTATAACATATATGTTATTACTTGCTTCTAATTACTGGATTCAGGCATGTTCATCTTATATATTAGGAATAATACTTGGACCAAAGATAAAAAAAAGCTTACATAAAATGTCTCAGTTCATTTATCTTATCTACTTATCTGAACTTGGCAGCATGAACTTATTAAGAGTAGTATATTGTAATATCTGTGTGTCGTGTATAGTATGTTGAAGATATAAGTGATAACCTCCAACCTGAACACCCTGACAACTGACACAAAGAACCATAGAGGTCAAATCCATTATTATAAAGAGCTGACATTACATATATTGATATATCTGCCCACACAATTCAGCCTTGTCAAATGGTGAGCATAAATGTGTTTTCTTCACACTATACATCTCTCACAGAATATTATTGGCTTGCAGGCTCTACCCATACCATTCATTTTTTGTACTTGAGTGAACATAATGCAAGGCATTAATGCAAGTGACTACTCTTACAGTCAATATGGAGCAACTGGTTTCCGTTTTTTTAACATCAGATATAATTTTGATGATTAGCCTTGAGTGAATCGAAGTCCACAAAGTGCACTTTGTTCCAAATTTCAGGGAAAATTTGATTTGCCGCAAAGCTAAATTTCCTCATGCTTTGTGGTTTTCTCTGAAATGGCAGTAAAAAAATAAAATACTTACCTCGTCCATTTAAGTGCAAAGGACCAGCTGCTGCCATCTTGATTGCGCAAAATCCCATGTGTGGTGTCGTATGACGTCACTATGTCAAATGGATAAAGTAAGTATAATTTTCCTTTTTTTTATTTTATACTTTAATGTTAATGTCAGATGCTGCGATCAGCAATGAACGCAGCATCTGAGGGGTAGAATGACGGGGAAAGGCGCAATTACCGCTCCCTGTAATTGCACTTAGTACTTATAAAGAAAAGTGCTTTGTGAAATAATTTGTCACAAAGCCAATTTTTTGAGCACAAGATTTATATTCTTAGAAACATTGTATAATCTACATGAGAAATGATGTGGCCTCAAGGTGACACAATACAGTGACATAGAGGGCGTCTATGAATCTTAAATGTAGACCCATAGGGAACCCCTTGCCACCATATATGGTTCTTACAGTTCCTTTTGTTCTCTAAAGTGATAAGCCACCACTAGAGGTGTCTGGCAGAACCACCTCTTTCCCCACTGACAAGATACACCTACTTGGCTCAACCAAGCATGTTTGTGGTGTATGTGTATGGGGAGTCACAGAAGATAGCCTTTGGGCAAACAAACATTCATCCAAAAACTATTTAAAGTATATGGGCAGCTTTCGTTCACAGGGGCAGAAAGATGAATTCCACTACCCAAGCCTAAATATCTTGGCCAAGGCAGAGTACAATTATTTTCTCCAGGGGAAAATAATAACAAAAGTAAAGCTCATTTGGGACATATTGTATAAAGATTGAAGCAGAGATAGTGCCTTTTTTTTATTTATAAAAGCAAATAAAAAAGGGGGGAGGGCATGATGAAATATTTATCATGAACCCTGCAGAAAAATAATAGACATTACAGACATAAGGACATCTCCCTGTGACAGTATTAATGAATGTACCCATCAGCAATGTTTGCTATTGCCTATAAGGTCAGAATAACATACATAAAGGTTAAGGTTGTGAAAGAATCGGAACTCATTAGTGGTATTCTCAAGAACAAAACATATTGTAGCACCCTTTTTATTTCATATGTGAAAGCCAAAGTAGATTAATTCTCGGAAGCTTAGATTTTAGTTGGCAACAAATTATTATTTTTTTCTTCTTCATTTAATATAATTACGCAAGCCGAGAACAAAAACTAATCGCCTTAAATATTTGAAATTTCCTTTAGGTAGCAAGCCAAAAAAAAAAATCTGATGTAGAAATTCCTAATGCAGACCGCTGTGCTAATCTGTTTCTAAATAAATGGTCACCGTTGTGCTTAATTGCCTTTCAATAAACATCACCCTAATCTGTCTCCACAGATCAGTTCAAAGAATTTTTCATGTAGAAAATATAAAGTCATTTCAGTTACTTGGAACAGCAGAGGTCTGTTGCCACTAACAGGCTTGGATCCCAGATGCATTAAGAAACTTTTATGTAACTTGTTTAATTTCCTTCTTTAGTGTTCACATCTAAAAGGTGTGTTGTGGTTATAAAGAGTCATAAGCAATTGTCACCTGTCCACTGAATAGGTGACAACTTCTAGGCAGGTCATAGACTTTGAATAGAGTGATAGTGTGCAGGAACGATCACCACTCCATTCATCAGTCAAGGGACACTGGATCTCCTGTTATGACAGTCTATAAGTGTCCGTTGGTCAGATAGGTGGGTCATCTGCAATGTGATATATCATGACAGAGAAAATCAGGCATGGTCTAAAGGTGGAAGAATATTGTACTTATAAGAGCCTAAGCCCCAAAGAAAAAGGTCAACCACAATTAATGTCAGTGTAATCCATGGGGTAACAACTTCTCCATGTGGAAAGTGCCTAGTAGGCATAACGAGTCAATTATAGGTAATGCTCCTCCTATCAATGTAATAGCATTGGCCATCGTTATATACAACTCATAGCCTACTACGGATCAGTGTGGTATCTCTCTGTGCCATCTAATTTCATAAAGAGTCACGCTGAAAGTTTTTGGATTGCTTTCTTATGTAACTGTGTGGTAGAATATAGTTTCACATTTAAGTAAGACTACACATTGCATTTCCACAGTATAGGAGGTATGTCCTAAGTTCATGTCACAAAATGCAGAGCCATTTAGATAACCATTTGCCTTCAGTTCTTTAGAATAAGATAAGAAATATTTCATTGAAAAGTGATATAAGACACAAGTATCCAACAGAGCTTATATAAAGGGCTGAAGGGGATTAAGATTTCCATTACAACTTTATTTCTTTCTATATGACTGTATTGTTAAAAAGAAACTTCAAAAAAGAGACAATTGAAAAGAAAAGAAGATTGAGATGCGTCTAATTTGTAATTAATGGAATGGGCAAATATCAACATAAAGAAAAATTAGCCAGGCTGGGGTTATTTTGTCTGTAGAAAAAACACCTTGTGGACAATACTCGGATCTAGCTTATTTATATATATATATATTTTAAATAACCAGAGCTTTAATATGACCAGAGGGATCTGCTACTTCTAGAGGAAAGAATGGAGAAAGAAATGTGGTGTTTTCAATGGGGAGAGAGGAGAAAAATGCTACTAGGCACTTCTGGTGGCTAATATCCTGACAAAATAAAAGGACTGGGACGTGAAATTTGACTTTCAACCTCATCTGTCAGGAGTAGGGATGTGTAAATCGACTTTGGATAAAACATTCAAAGTTGAATTGCATAAAACTTCGGTCCAATACTGTACGGAGCAAGATCTCCATACAGTATTAGGGCTCATGCACACGACCATTGTTGTTTTGCGGTCCGTTTTTCACGGATCCATTGTTCCATAACTGAGGTTTTTTTTCTCTCTGATTTAAGTCCTCTTTAATTACGTTATTGCATAAAACATATCCGTATGGTTTCCGTATTTGATCCTTTTTTTGCGGATCATATACAGAAACAGTAACTTATTAATCATCAAACACATGAGTAATATGGGCTGGGCATAGCATTTCTACAGTATTTATCCACAAAATACGGATGAAATAAGGATGACATATGGATGTGTTCCGTGTGCGTTATGTATTTTTTGCGGATCCATTTGGCTTCTTTTTGTAACAGGAGACAATGTCTATCGTCCCCTTGTGGTGAACTCAGTACAATTTCAATGCCTGTAAATCTGAAGGATCCAGAATCACCCCGGTGCCTTTCCTTTACATGTGTAATCAATCTTGGGCATCCTTTTCCTGTCCTGATCGAGTTAACATGCTCTCTAAATCTTTTGTACATACATCTGATAGTTTTCTCTATATAGAAATGCTAACACTGGCATAGTATTATATATACTACATATGTGCTTCTGCATGACACTTGGAACCGAACCCTAGTTCAGGAAATGTTTTTTTTTTACGGTAAAAATTAATCTATGAAGTTATTACGCGAAGTCACGCGATACTTCGCGAAGTAATAACTTCATCTGCACCAATGCAGTATTGGATTCGCTCATCCCTAGTCAGGAGCTCTCCATGCACATTAGATTGTCGGTCAGTCCTGCAGAAAACAGCGGGTTTGGCCAACAATAGTTTAGGGTACTTTCACACTTGCGTTTTTAGAATAAGGCAGGCAGTTCCAGCAAAGGAACTGCCTGCCGGATCCATCAATCCGTATACAAATGGAAAGCAATTTTTTCCAGATCCGTTATCGGAAATGATATCACCCAGAATAACGGATCCAGTATTAAAATTGAATTCAAAGATTCATACATCTCTATGAAAATTAATGTCGGATCCGGCAAGTGCAGTATTGTTCTGGGATTTTGACTGGTAAAAATACCGCAGCATGCTGCGGTATTTTGTCCGGTCAAATACCGTACAAGGGACGGAACGGAAGACACCCTGATGCATACTAAGCAAATTGCTCTCCATTCATAGAAAGACAAAACTGTTTTTTTTCCGGTATTGAGACCCTTTACCGGATTTCAATACCGGAAAAGAATAACACTAGTGTGAAAGTAGCCTTAGTTCAATGTGTATGTGGGCCAACAGAGCACTCGCCAATTGTCTCATAAAGGCTTTCTGTGTTCCTCTGGGTCAGTACTGCAAGGGTTGATCTAAATTTTTTTGAGAGACTCATTAAAATCTCGATTAACTTTTTTTTCCTTTTACAAGTTCGCAAGTTGTAATCACAAGCTTATGCTATATCATTTGAGAAACAGTGTGATATGCTTTTAACGTTTGACGCCAACTGAGTCTTACAACATTTTATTTCTATTCTGTTAATGCAAGTGTCCAGCAAAAAGATTTGTACTGATGATTAATCTCAGCAGTGAAAGCCAATAATCACAAAAAATACCTTGATTAAACAAAAATGTCTTGCATCCCTTTCAGTAGATTGGGTGCAGTATAGCAGGGCTCACTGATTAAAATCTGAACCTATTGCGGTATAAATTAAATGGGTCCATCTTAAAGTCTATATAGTGGAATAACAGTGTATCTTGATGCTACAAAGCACACCGTGGAATGATAATTTGTCAAATGCTGGTTGCTGCATACCCTCCTCTGTGGGTCTTTTATTATTCAGTTTAATCACAGAAGAAATGTCGAGGACATTATGTAGCAAAGTCCTCCCTGGAAACATGATCTATCAAGTCGCATCACCTGTGCAGTCCATAGGCAATGCTTCAATCAGAGCACAAAGCTGTCCAGATATAGAGAATGGAATAATGAGGCTCACAGACAGATATATTAATGTTTCACAAGTGAAAGCTTATCTTTACCTGTGGATGGCGCCAATCACATAGTCCATCCATGTAATACATGGTGTTTTTCCTCCTATTTCTCATATCCACACTGCCTGTATTAACTTGTTCCAGGGCATGCATTTAAAAAGCAACAAAAGATGAAACCACCAACAGCAATATAATGTGACACCACACAAACCGCTGTGTAATCATAGTCATCCGTAGTAGGATCTGTCCACACTACATTTAGCATATGCTCTAGGGAAGCTCCTGACGCTTAAAGCATCTATATAGTACAGTAGATCTGCGTTGGCTGTCAGCTGTCTGGTTGACAGCTATCTCTCCCAACTTGGTCAAACATGTACTGTATGAGTTGTTTTGTATAAGGAGAGTGGAGAAAGAGTGGAGATAGCAAATGCCAGACACCTTTGGTGGTGGTGTATCCCTTGGAAGAACAATAAGACTGGCCAATGGAATTCATAGCCTTGTCTCTAACGACATCATCTGTTTCGGAAAGAGTTCAGAGCCTGATGTCAGCAAAAATCTTTCGGCGTATGTCAGGGAGGCACATGTTATTTTTAAGTTACCTATTCAATACAGAGGCATCCAGGGGAAAAAAAAGTATATGGTACAGTGTACATTTTTAACAGTATCACCCTATGGCTGACATATGCTACTATGTGCCTATATAATGGCATACATCGGAACCTACTGTTAAAGATACAGGTGAGGAAATAATTTTGACATACTCTATATCAGGAATGCTCAACCTGCGGCCCTCCAGCTGTTGCAAAACCACAACTCCCAGCATGCCTGAACAGACTCCAGCTATCTGCCTACAGCAGGGCATTGTGGGAGTTGTAGTTTTGCAACAGCTGGAGGGCCGTAGGTTGAGCATGCCTGCTCTATACTGACAATTAGAGTTGAGCGGACACCTGGATGTTCGGGTTCGTGAAGTTCGGCCGAACCCGATCCGAACTTCGTCCCGAACCCGAACCCCATTGAAGTCAATGGGGACCCAAACTTTTCGGCACTAAAAAGGCTGTAAAACAGCCCAGGAAAGGACTAGAGGGCTGCAAAAGGCAGCAACATGAAGGTAAATCCCATGCAAACAAATGTGGATAGGGAAATGAATAAAAATAAAAATAAAATAAATAAAAATTAACCAATATCAATTGGAGAGAGGTCCCATAGCAGAGAATCTGGCTTCACGTCACCCACCACTGGAACAGTCCATTCTCAGATATTTAGGCCCCGGCACCCAGGCAGAGGAGAGAGGTCCCGTAACAGAGAATCTGGCTTCATGTCAGCAGAGAATCAGTCTGCATGTCATAGCAGAGAATCAGGCTTCACGTCAGCCACCACTGTAACAGTCCATTGTCATATATTTAGGCCCAGCACCCAGGCAGAGGAGAGAGGTCCCGTAACAGAGAATCTGTCTTCATGTCAGCAGAGAATCAGTCTGCATGTCATAGCAGAGAATCAGGCTTCACGTCAGCCACCACTGCAACAGTCCATTGGCATATATTTAGGCCCAGCACCCAGGCAGAGGAGAGAGGTCCCGTAACAGAGGATCTGGCTTCATGTCAGCAGAGAATCAGTCTGCATGTCATAGCAGAGAATCAGGCTTCACGTCACCCAACATTGGAACAGTCCATTGTCATATATTTAGGCCCACACCCAGGCAGAGGAGAGAGGTCCCGTAACAGAGAATCTGACTTCATGTCAGCAGAGAATCAGTCTGCATGTCATAGCAGAGAATCAGGCTTCACGTCAGCCACCACTGCAACAGTCCATTGTCAGATATTTAGGCCCAGCACCCAGCCAGAGGAGAGAGGTCCCGTAACAGAGGATCTGGCTTCATGTCAGCAGAGAATCAGTCTGCATGTCATAGAAGAGAATCAGGCTTCACATCAGCCACCACTGCAACAGTCCATTGGCATATATTTAGGCCCAGCACCCAGGCAGAGGAGAGAGGTCCTGTAACAGAGAATCTGTCTTCATGTCAGCAGAGAATCAGTCTGCATGTCATAGCAGAGAATCAGGCTTCACGTCAGCCACCACTGCAACAGTCCATTGTCATATATTTTGGCCCAGCACCCAGGCAGAGGAGAGAGGTCCCGTAACAGAGAATCTGTCTTCATGTCAGCAGAGAATCAGTCTGCATGTCATAGCAGAGAATCAGGCTTCACGTCACCCAACATTGGAACAGTCCATTGGCATATATTTAGGCCCCGGCACCCAGACAGAGGAGAGGTTCATTCAACTTTGGGTAGCCTCGCAATATAATGGTAAAATGAAAATAAAAATAGGATTGAATGAGGAAGTGCCCTGGAGTACAATAATATATGGTTAAGGGGAGGTAGTTAATGTCTAATCTGCACAAGGGAAGGACAGGTCCTGTTGGATCCATGCCTGGTTCATTTTTATGAACGTCAGCTTGTCCACATTGGCTGTAGACAGGCGGCTGCGTTTGTCTGTAATGACGCCCCCTGCCGTGCTGAATACACGTTCAGACAAAACGCTGGCCGCCGGGCATGCCAGCACCTCCATGGCATAAAAGGCTAGCTCTGGCCACGTGGACAATTTAGAGACCCAGAAGTTGAATGGGGCCGAACCATCAGTCAGTACGTGGAGGGGTGTGCACACGTACTGTTCCACCATGTTAGTGAAATGTTGCCTCCTGCTAACACGTTGCGTATCAGGTGGTGGTGCAGTTAGCTGTGGCGTGTTGACAAAACTTTTCCACATCTCTGCCATGCTAACCCTGCCCTCAGAGGAGCTGGCCGTAACACAGCTGCCTTGGCGACCTCTTGCTCCTCCTCTGCCTTGGCCTTGGGCTTCCACTTGTTCCCCTGTGACATTTGGGAATGCTCTCAGTAGCGCGTCTACCAACGTGCGCTTGTACTCGCGCATCTTCCTATCAAGCTCCAGTGCAGGAAGTAAGGTGGGCACATTGTCTTTGTACCGTGGATCCAGCATGGTGGCAACCCAGTAGTCCGCACACGTTAAAATGTGGGCAACTCTGCTGTTGTTGCGCAGGCACTGCAGCATGTAGTGGCTCATGTGTGCCAGGCTGCCCAGGGGTAAGGACAAGCTGTCCTCTGTGGGAAGCGTATCGTCATCGTCCTGCCTTTCCCCCCGGCCACGCACCAGTGATGGGCCCGAGCTGCGTTGGGTGCCACCCCGCTGTGACCATGCTTCATCCTCATCCTCCTCCACCTCCTCCTCATCCTCCTCGTCCTCCAGTAGTGGGCCCTGGCTGGCCACATTTGTACCTGGCCTCTGCTGTTGCAAAAAACCTCCCTCTGAGTCACTTCGAAGAGACTGGCCTGAAAGTTCTAAAAATGACCCCTCTTCCTCCTCGTCCTCCTCCTCCTGGGCCACCTCCTCTTCCATCATCGCCCTAAGTGTTTTCTCAAGGAGACATAGAAGTGGTATTGTAACGCTGATAACGGCGTCATCGCCACTGGCCATGTTGGTGGAGTACTCGAAACAGCGCAACAGGGCACACAGGTCTCGCATGGAGGCCCAGTCATTGGTGGTGAAGTGGTGCTGTTCCGCAGTGCGACTGACCCGTGCGTGCTGCAGCTGAAACTCCACTATGGCCTGCTGCTGCTCGCACAGTCTGTCCAGCATGTGCAAGGTGGAGTTCCACCTGGTGGGCACGTTGCATATGAGGCGGTGAGCGGGAAGGCCGAAGTTACGCTGTAGTGCAGACAAGCGAGCAGCGGCAGGATGTGAATGCCAGAAGTGCGAACAGACGGCCCGCACTTTATGCAGCAGCTCTGACATGTCGGGGTAGTTGTGAATGAACTTCTGCACCACCAAATTCAGCACATGCGCCAAGCAAGGGATGTGCGTCAAACCGGCTGGTCCCAGAGCTGCAACGAGATTTCGCCAATTATCGCACACCACCAGGCCGGGCTTGAGGCTCATCGGCAGCGCCAGCAACCACTCGTCGGTCTGTTGTTCTATACCCCGCCACAACTCCTGTGCGGTGTGGGGCCTGTCCCCCAAACATATGAGTTTCAGAATGGCCTGCTGACGTTTACACCGGGCTGTGCTGAAGTTGGTGGTGAAGGTGTGTGGCTGACTGGATGAGCAGGTGGAAGAAGAGGAGGAGGAATCTGAGTAGGAGGAGGTGGCAACAGGAGGCAAAGAATGTTGCCCTGCGATCCTTGGTGGCGGAAGGACGTGCGCCAAACAGCTCTCCGCCTGGGGCCCAGCTGCCACTACATTTACCCAGTGTGCAGTTAGGGAGATATAGCGTCCCTGGCCGTGCTTACTGGTCCACGTATCTGTGGTTAGGTGGACCTTGCCACAGATGGCGTTGCGCAGTGCACACTTGATTTTATTGGATACTTGGTTGTGCAGGGAAGGCACGGCTCTCTTGGAGAAGTAGTGCCGGCTAGGAACAACATACTGTGGGACAGCAAGCGACATGAGCTGTTTGAAGCTGTCTGTGTCCACCAGCCTAAATGACAGCATTTTATAGGCCAGTAGTTTAGAAATGCTGGCATTCAGGGCCAGGGATCGAGGGTGGCTAGGTGGGAATTTACGCTTTCTCTCAAATGTTTGTGAGATGGAGAGCTGAACGCTGCCATGTGACATGGTTGAGATGCTTGGTGACGGAGGTGGTGGTGGTGTTGGTGGTACATCCCCTGTTTGCTGGGCGGCAGGTGCCAACGTTCCTCCAGAGGCGGAGGAAGAGGCCGAGGCGGCAGCAGCAGAAGAGGCCGAGGCGGCAGCAGCAGAAGAGGTAGCAGGGGGAGCCTGAGTGACTTCCTTGTTTTTAAGGTGTTTACTCCACTGCAGTTCATGCTTTGCATGCAGGTGCCTGGTCATGCAGGTTGTGCTAAGGTTCAGAACGTTAATGCCTCGCTTCAGGCTCTGATGGCACAGCGTGCAAACCACTCGGGTCTTGTCGTCATCACATTGTTTGAAGAAGTGCCATGCCAGGGAACTCCTTGAAGCTGCCTTTGGGGTGCTCGGTCCCAGATGGCGGCGGTCAGTAGCAGGCGGAGTCTCTTGGCGGTGGGTGTTCTGCTTTTGCCCACTGCGGGCGGCGCTATGTGACTCCAGCTTAAATAGAGGCTGGGTCACATGGTGCTCTGCCCAATCACAGCCATGCCAATAGTAGGCATGGCTGTGACGGCCTCTTGGGGCAAGTAGTATGACGCTTGTTGATTGGCTGCTTGGCAGCCTTTCAAAAAGCGCCAAGAAAGCGACGAACACCGAACCCGAACCCGGACTTTTACGAAAATGTCCGGGTTCGGGTCCGTGTCACGGACACCCCAAAATTCGGTACGAACCCGAACTATACAGTTCGGGTTCGCTCATCCCTACTGACAATCAAAGGTTTAAACATAGTAGGAAGAGAGACTTATTTTATGACCAACATATTTTCTCATTCTCATCGAAACTGCTCCCACTGCTAGTCAAAACCGCCCACACTCACCATGAAACCCCCCACCTATTCAGTCATGTAAGAAATGTGTAAATAAACCCATACTGGTGCTGGACAGCAGGAGGGGTCAGGAGTTTACTAGTCTCCTTAGTGCTCATTTCACAGAAGTTATGTTTCCTTTGTGTCCCCACACAGTAGTTCTTCCCCCTTAGTGCCCTCTTTATAGTAGTGCTGGCCCCTTAGTGCCCCTTACAGTAGTGCTGCCCTCTTACAATAGTGAATCTCCTGTACTGTTAATAAAATAAAACAAGTAATACTCACCTAGACCCGTTCCCCTAGTTAACAGAGAACATAATGATCTTCCCAGCAGCAGGTGTGATTCAGTGACACTATTTCGACTGCTGAGCTGAGCCGGAGAGAGCACAGGCCCAGGGATGATCCTTGGCCCTTGCACTCTGCTACTAGCCCAACAGGGGATGATGATGTCACTGCATCAAGCATACCGGGGAGAACACAGGCCGGGGAATGAGGCTCATGCCCTAATAAATGACAAACACAGCAGTCGGACTAGGGCCCGAATTCTGAGCCAGAGTCCTGCTGCTATGTCTGTCATCCATTACGAACTGGGTCTCCCCTGCCTGCCACACTGTGTGTGTGTGTACTGCCAGGCGAGGCCCCATACAAGATGCTATTGCAGTAGTTCCACTTCTGAATTCATCACATTGATTATGAATTATTTATGCAAAAGAACTAGTTAAAATCAGCTAAGCATCTGAATTAGGCACTTTGGATTGTTTTCTTAACTCATGGACACTATAACGCTGGGTTCACACCTGAGCGTTTTACAGCGCGTTCAAACACGCTGTAAAACGCTCAACACATGAAAACCAATGCTTCCCTATGGCCCTGGTTCACACTTGAGCATTTTACAGCGCGTTTGAACGCGCTGAAAAACGCCCTACGCTCAAAAAAGTTCTTGAGCTTCTTTGGGGCGTTTTGTTGCGCGTTCCCGTACATAGACTTTCGGGAACGCGTGACAATGGGCGCTCGCTTGTCTCTGTATGCGCGATTGTAAACGCCGGTACAATCGCGCATACAGAGCGCTCCTTTCAGAACGCTCAGGTGTGAACCCAGGGTAAGGTTTTGCTCCCAATACTGCTTTGGCCTCTGATTTTACAGAATTTGTTAAGGAATGGGGCATATACATTTTGATCACTTAACCTAACTGACTTTTTAGTATCCATCTGGTTTCCATATTTTTACACAATCTCAAAACGGTCCTTAGGAACAGATCTAGGGGGAGAGGTGCTGCAAGTGTTTTTGTCTATGTCAGCAATGCTCAACCTGTGGCATTCACTTTAGATAGTTGGTCAAATTCCCCCAAATCAGTGTGTTTTGTATGTAATCTAATATATATAGCCAGTTTTCTCTGAATGTTAACATAGACCAGGGATGCCCAACCTTATTTATGTAGTCTGTGAAAATATAACATCACCCATAAACTATTAATTTGTGAGCAATGTTTACAGCCAGTATTTTCTGTATGGTCCATGAAGGGTAAGCTAGTACATAGAAAGTAATCAACTTATTTTTCATATAATAAAATATGTTCATACATCACACAATACAGCAATGGCTATTTCATATGGAAATAATGTTACAAATAGACACCATCACAAACCAATCTTTGGATGAAAGCCTACACACGATCCATTAATTTATATGGGATAACCTAGGCTTGAATAAATATTAATAGTAATGTCTTTACTAAAAACCCTGGTGGAATAAGTAAGAATGCATTATATATGCATTAGGATATTTTACATTGCCTGAATGAGTTATATTTCCAGTAAATATTCATACCAAAATAGAACTGAATGAAGAAAAGTTACAGCATCTGCTATAAAGTAAAAAAAAAAAAACCCTTTGCATAGCAAAATGTTCTTTATATGTGCTAGCCGAAGCAAGCAAATTTAAATGGAATACTAGCATACTACTCAATTATTTTTGCCCATTAACTTGAGTTAATTGAAATGGGGTAAGCAGAATTTTCATAATATACATCATCATAGCCTTAATCAGTGAAACTTACCAGTTCCCACATTACTTATTTGATTTACATAAATTAAAGCTAAATGTGATTTCTTTTCCAATCTGGTTTCAGAAATATAGGATTAAAGGAACCTGTCACTTGATTTTCATACCCTAAATCACTATTATAACATTATACTGCTATGTGATAGCTTTCTCAAAATGTCCCCATTTTAACATTGTATAGAAAGCCAAGTTATAATAGTGCGGGTGTCTTAATCTAATTACCCCTCAGGATGCATCTGAGGAGTGCCCTCCAGAAGAATTATACACACCCATGCCCCCTTCCCCAGCTTGATTGAGGCCCCACAGGCTGGGATTCGTTATTCTGAGCCAACGTTGGCAGCATCTGCTGTGAGTGCACATATATCTGATGTAAGCTTGGATGTTAAGTGAAGCCAGTAGCGGCATAGGACTGCATGACTCTTTATCTGAATCACACCACCAAGATAAAGGGTAATTAGCAAATAGCACATGCACTTTATAACTTCATTTTCTACACAGTGGAAAAATAATTAGCTTGTATGTAGGTAAGTACTGTATAAAAAGCTATTAATGTATAACTCTATGGTAGTGCCTTAGAGTATCAAAATCAAGTGACAGGTTCCCTATAAATAAGGAAATCATTTATAGAAATTTTGGTACAGTTAACCCCTTTAGGACCTGTGCAGTACATGTACAGCGCTGGTGGACGTAACTTAACCACCTCCCGACCGCCTAATGCAGGGATGCATCCTGCGGGCGTCCGGTTTATTTCTCCGTCACGCATCTACGTGTCATCTCGAGAGAGCCGAAGCGCAGCTAAGAAGTTGATCTACAGCCTACCAGCAGCGATCGCTTGCTGGCTGGCTGTAGATGCGATTTTTTTAACCCCTAATAGGTATATTAGACACTGTTTTGTTAACAGCATCTAATATACCTGCTACCTGGTCCTCTGGTGGTCCCTTTTGCTTGGATCGACCACCAGAGGACACAGGCAGCTCTGTAAGTAGCACCAATCACCACACTACACTACACCCCCCGTCACTTATTAACCCCTTATTAACCCCTGATCACCGCATATAGACTCCCTGATCACCCCCCTGTCATTGATCATCCCCCTGTAAGGCTCCATTCAGACGTCCGTATGTGTTTCACGGATCCGCAAAACACGGACACTGGCAATGTGCTTTCCACATTTTGCGGATCCGCACATTGCCAGAACTATATAGAAAATGCCTTTTCTTGTCCGCAATTGCAGACAAGAATAGGACATGTTCTATAGGCTCTACAAAAAACGCAGTGTTCACCCAATCAGGCCTAATCTTGTGCGCACACTTGAGTTCAGTCCGCCCCACCGCAGTGACATAAATATTTTTTTTCTGATCACTGCAAAAACACAGTAAAATTGCTGCAACGCTATAAAGATCACTTTTGAGGGGCATGGCGAGTTTATAGAAGTATTTTTTTTCTTTGGTACAAGTTAGCGGAAATTGTTTTTTTTTTTTTTTTTTTTTTTTTCACAAAGTCTCATATTCCACTAACTTGTGACAAAAAATTAAATCTTACCTGAACTCACCATACCCCTTGCGGAATCCAAATGCGTAAAAATGCCCTGTGAAATCCTAAAGGTACTCATTGGAATTTGGGCCCCTTTGCGCATCTTGACTGCAAAAAAGTGTCACACATGTGATATCGCCGTACTCAGGAGAAGTAGAGCAATGTGTTTTGGGGTGTATTTTTACATATACCCATGCTGGGTGAGAGAAATATCTCTGTAAATTGACAACTTTGTAAAAAAAATAAAAATAAAGTTGTCATTTACAGAGATATTTCTCACACACAGTATGGGTATATGTAAAAATACATCCCCAAAACACATTGCCCTACTTTTTCTGAGTACGGCGATACCACATGTGTGACACTTTTTTGCAGCCTAGGTGCGCAAAGGGGCCCAAATTCCAATGAGTACCTTTTAGGAGAGCATTTTTAGACATTTGGATTCCAGACTTCTTCTCACGCTTTAGGGCCCCTAAAATGCCAGCGCAGTATAAATACCCCACAAGTGACCCCATTTTGGAAAGAAGACACCCCAAGGTATTCCGTGAGGGGCATGGCGAGTTCATGTAAAATTTAATTTTTTGGCACAAGTCATTTTCCACTAACTTGTGCAAAAAAAACGAAACAAAAACAAACTTCTATGAACTTAGGTCCAACGAGTACCTTTAGGCTTTACAGGGTTGCTCACAATTTAGCCCCGCCCAAAATGCCAGAACAGTAAACACACCCCACAAATTACCCCATTTCGGAAATTAGACACCCCAAGGTATTCACTGAGGGGCATAGTGAGTCCGTGGGAGATTTTTTATTTTTTTTGCCAGAAGTTAGCACAAATGGAAACTTTATTTATTTTTATTTTTCCTCAGAAAGTCTCATTTTCCGCTAACTTGTGAAAAAAATGTAAATCATACATGAACTCAACATGCCCCTCTGCGAATACTTTGGGATGTCTTCTTTCAAAAATAGGGGTAGTTTTGGGAGTATTGGGGGTATTTTTTACTATCCTGGCATTCTAGCACCTCAAGAAACATGACAGGTGCTCAGAAAGTCAGAGCTGCTTCAAAATGCGGAAATTAAAATTTTTGTACCATAGTTTGTAAATGCTATAACTTTTGCGCAAACCAATAAATATACACTTATTGGATATTTTTTATCAAAGACATGTGGCACAATAAATTCTGACACAAACTTGTATTGAAATGTAATTTTATTTGAACAATTTTACCAGAAAAAGTTAAAAATACACTTTTTTTGAGAAAATTGCGGTCTATTTTGATTAATATCAGAAAAACGAAAATTTTTAGCAGCAATCAAATACCACCAAAAGAAAGCTGTATTTGTGAGAAGAAAAGGAGGTAAAATTCATTTGGGTGCCAAGTTGCATGACCGAGCAATAAACCGTTGTGAAGTGACGATTTGTAAAAAAGGGCCTTGGTACTAGGGGGTATAAACCTGTGGTCCTTAAGTGGTGTACAGCGGGCTGATCGGGTGGGTGCAGGCACTCACTGATAGCTGGATCCCTGCTGTATGCGTCGGCATCGGTGAAAACACCAATGACGGCACATTAACCCTTGCGCTGCCGCGGTCAGTGCTCACTGTGGCATGTGCGGGATCCCTGATGGCAGGGAAGGCAGCCCAATTCCTTCTTAGGCATCGTAGCTGCCTTCCGTGACAGCCTGTAAGAACCAGCCCCCTGTATCTCAGAGGAAGCAGGCTGTAAGTGTATTACAGTGTATAATACACTTGCAGAGCAGGACAAAAAAAAAGTAGAAAAAATACATATGGAAACACTAAAACATGATTTTTTTGTTTCAAAAATGCTTTTATTGTGTTAAATGTAAAAAAAAAAAAAAGTATACATATTAAGTATCGCCGCATCCATGCCAACCTGCTCTATAAAAATACCACATGACTAATTGCCCCCCAAAAAACAAAAAAAACTATGGCTCTCAGACTATGGAGACACTAAAACATATTTTTTTTGTTTCAAAAATATTATTGTGTAAAACTAAACTAAATAAAAAAGTATACATATTAGGTATTGCTGTGTCCTTAAATGGTTTTGACCATCAGAAATAGCGATGTGCTAATGTCAGCACTACATAACAGTATGTGTTTTACATATCTCCCTGCAGCAGTTCTAATAAAATAAGCACTTTTATAATATGCTAATGAGCCTCAAGGTGCTATGTGGGTGTAGAATCAGCACCTAGAGGCTCTGTCTACTCACCCTTTATCCCGCCCAGGTCCCCTGTTCTGCTCACCCCTCTCCGATCCTCTTTATTGATGTCACGGTTTGCAGCATCGCTGATGAAATCCCGTGCTTGCGACGTTCACTCCCGATGCTGGCTTCCTCAATGTGACGTAGTCGGCGCCAAATACAGAAGTGAACGGCGGCGGCTCGGGATTTCGTCAGCAATGCACCTTACATTAAAAAAAGTGCAATACCAAACGATCAAAATGTCATACGCACTCCAAAATCATACCACTCTAATCGTCATCTCATCTCTCAAAAAATGAAACTCTAACTAAGACAATCGGCCAAAAATTTTGATAAAAATATGGCTCTTTACTGGGACGAGTTCAGGGTAGGGAGATATCCATATCTCCCCATAGAAACCACATAACGGTACCAGGTTTGGGCTCTACTTGTAGCCGGAACCCAGGCAGGCAGGTCCATTGGTCCCAGAACCATCTCCCTGTGACCCTCTGGTCTGGAGCTATGAACCCTAAAGGGTTTTGTGGGTCATTTGCTGCCAGCCCAGAAGAGGGGGAGTGGATCCCTCCCTGATGCCGGGAGGGGAGGGGCTGGCTAAAGGTTAAAAGTCTGGTGCCAGCAAGTAGGCTGATCTTTTCTCTGAAGAGGGGTCACATCCTACAAATGTGTTTAGAGGGACCCAGGAAATAACTGAGCTCACGGCCCTTCATGTGGACTCCAGCAAAGAACATCTCAAAGGAACTTTCATCATACTCGGTAACTGACTTTTACACTGCTTAACTCTGTTGTAACCATATAACCTGTAATCTGTAACCTCAGACCACTGTATATATTCTTAGTGTATATTGTGTTAAATCTAGTGTGCTCTTACGGCGATTAAATCTATAATTTAATCTTGTGCTATCTTGTATCTCGATCACGAATCCCCACGTCCGTGTTTTGGCCTAGTTATAAGCTACCGCGGGTTGGTTTCTGACCCTATGTAATCCCGTTAGCGGACCGGGCTTATATCAAATGAGAACTGGTGGCAGTTACCCGGGCTGAGGGCGTGCTGTTTTCACTGCGGCAGTGAAAAGGCTCTCTCAGCTTGTTGCCTCTCTGTGCCCGCATGGACAGGAGGTGTGCGTGTAAACTATACCAGCCTGACCTTAGGTGCTCCACTGGAGGGCTTAACTTCACATTTTGGTGGCCCGGTGACCATACCAGGTCTCGTGAGCTTGACGTAGTTGACGTCAAGCGGGCACTAGGTGTGGTATTCGTCACAGTTCACCTTTAAGACCATTTGTACAGAGCCCACAGCATGGCTGGACCACAGTGGTAATCATTGTTACCTGATCTCCGGGCTCCATCTCTGTCACTGCCTCACCAGCAAGTCCTGGGTCTTCCCATGTCAATATCTGGTTTGACCCCAAGTCATGTGACCGCTGGAGGCAATGACTGGCCACAGTGGTGACATATCACCCATGCATCAAACGATCCAGTGACATGACAAATGGGTCACATTACCAAAAAGGCATAGAGTAACTACGGATGAAAAACAAAGTCCCATGTTTTTAAAATGTAATTTTAAAAGGTTTATGACATAATAATCACAATAATATGTGGCATTCTCAGATACGATATGTCTGTGAGCAGAATTATGCAAAATTTGTAGATAGAGTAGATAGAATATGTACAAACCGGATTCCAAAAAAGTTGGGACACTATAGAAATCGTGAATAAAAACTGAATGCAATGATGTGGAGGTGCCAACTTGTAATATTTTATTCAGAATAGAACATAAATCACGGAACAAAAGTTTAACCACTTCAGCCCCGCTAGCTGAAACCCCCTTCATGACCAGAGCACTTTTTACACTTCGGCACTACACTCCTTTCACCGTTTATCGCTCGGTCATGCAACTTACCACCCAAATGAATTTTACCTCCTTTTCTTCTCACTAATAGAGCTTTCATTTGGTGGTATTTTATTGCTGCTGACATTTTTACTTTTTTTGTTATTAATCAAAATGTAGCGATTTTTTTTGCAAAAAAATGACATTTTTCACTTTCAGCTGTAAAATTTTGCAAAAAAAACGACATCCATATATAAATTTTTTGCCAAATTTATTGTTCTACATGTCTTTGAGAAAAAAAAAATGTTTGGGCAAAAAAAAATGGTTTGGGTAAAAGTTATAGCGTTTACACACTATGGTACAAAAATGTGAATTTCCGCTTTTTGAAACGGCTCTGATTTTCTGAGCACCTGTCATGATTCCTGAGGATCTACAATGCCCAAACAGTAGAAAAACCCCACAAATGACCCCATTTCGGAAAGTAGACACCCTAAGGTAATCGCTGATGGGCATAGTGAGTTCATAGAACTTTTTATTTTTTGTCACAAGTTAGCGGAAAATTATGATGATTTTTTCTTTTTTTTTTTTCTTACAAAGTTCCATATTCCACTAACTTGCGACAAAAAATAAAAAATTCTAGGAACTCGCCGTGCCCCTCACAGAATACCGTGGGGTGTCTTCTTTCCAAAATGGGGTCACTTGTGGCCCTAATGTGTGAGAAGAACTTTGCAATCAAAATGTGTAAAAAATGACCGGTGAAATCCGAAAGGTGCACTTTGGAATATGTGACCCTTTGCCCACCTTGGCAGCAAAAAAGTGTCACACATCTGGTATCGCCGTACTCAGGAGAAGTTGGGGAATGTGTTTTGGGGTGTCATTTTACATATTCCCATGCTGGGTGAGAGAAATATCTTGGCAAAAGACAACTTTGCCCATTTTTTTATACAAAGTTGGCATTTGACCAAGATATTTTTCTCACCCAGCATGGGTATATGTAAAATGACACCCCAAAACACATTCCCTAACTTCTCCTGAGTACGGCGATACCAGATGTGTCACACTTTTTTGCTGCCAAGGTGGGCAAAGGGGCACATATTCCAAAGTGCACCTTTCGGATTTTGCAGGCCATTTTTTACACATTTTGATTGCAAGGTACTTCTCACACATTTGGGCCCCTAAATTGCCAGGGCAGTATAACTACGCCACAAGTGACCCCATTTTGGAAAGAAGACACCCCAAGGTATTCCGTGAGGGGCACTGCGAGTTCCTAGAATTTTTATTTTTTTGTCACAAGTTAGCGGAAAATTATGTTTTTTTTTTTTCTCTTTTTTCCTTACAAAGTCTTATATTCCACTAACTTGCGACAAAAAATAAAAAATTCTAGGAATTCGCCATGCCCCTCACGGAATACCTTGGGGTGTCTTCTTTCCAAAATGGGGTCACTTGTGGCGTAGTTATACTGCCCTGGCAATTTAGGGGCCCATATGTGTGAGAAGTACTTTGCAATCAAAATCTGTAAAAAATGACCGGTGAAATCCGAAAGGTGCACTTTGGAATATGTGCCCCTTTGCCCACCTTGGCATCAAAAAAGTGTCACACATCTGGTATCGCCGTACTCAGGAGAAGTTGGGGAATGTGTTTTTGGGTGTCATTTTACATATACCCATGCTGGGTGAGAGAAATATCTTGGCAAAAGACAACTTTGCCCATTTTTTTATACCAAGTTGGCATTTGACCAAGATATTTTTCTCACCCAGCATGGGTATATGTAAAATGACACCCCAAAACACATTCCCCAACTTCTCCTGAGTACGGCGATACCAGATGTGTGACACTTTTTTGCAGCCAAGGTGGGCAAAGGGGCACATATTCCAAAGTGCACCTTTCGGATTTCGCAGGCCATTTTTTACACATTTTGATTGCAAGGTACTTCTTACACATTTGGGCCCCTAAATTGCCAGGGCAGTATAACTACGCCACAAGTGACCCCATTTTGGAAAGAAGACACCCCAAGGTATTCCGTGAGGGGCACGGCGAGTTCCTAGAATTTTTTATTTTTTGTCGCAAGTTAGTGGAATATGAGACTTTGTAAGGAAAAAAGAAAAAAAAAGAAAAATCATCATTTTCCGCTAACTTGTGACAAAAAATAAAAAATTCTAGGAACTCGCCATGCCCCTCACGGAATACCTTGGGGTGTCTTCTTTCCAAAATGGGGTCACTTGTGGCGTAGTTATACTGCCCTGGCAATTTAGGGGCCCAAATGTGTAAGAAGTACTTTGCAATCAAAATCTGTAAAAAAATAGCCTGTGAAATCCGAAAGGTGCTCTTTGGAATATGTGCCCCTTTGCCCACGTTGGCTGCAAAAAAGTGTCACACATCTGAAGTTGGGGAATGTGTTTTGGGGTGTCATTTTACATATACCCATGCTGGGTGAGAGAAATATCTTGGCAAAAGACAACTTTGCCCATTTTTTTATACAAAGTTGGCATTTGACCAAGATATTTTTCTCACCCAGCATGGGTATATGTAAAATGACACCCCAAAACACATTGCCCAACTTCTCCTGAGTACGGCGATACCAGATGTGTGACACTTTTTTGCAGCCAAGGTGGGCAAAAGTGCCCAAATTCCTTTTAGGAGGGCATTTTTAGACATTTGGATCCCAGACTTCTTCTCACACTTTCGGGCCCCTAAAAAGCCAGGGCAGTATAAATACCCCACATGTGACCCCACTTTTGAAAGAAGACACCCCAAGGTATTCAATGAGGGGCCTGGCGAGTTCATAGAAATTTTTTATTTTTTTGCATAAGTTAGCGGAAATTGATTTTTTTTGTTTTTTTCTCACAAAGTCTCACTTTCCGCTAACTTAGGACAAAAATTTCAATCTTTCATGGACTCAATATGCCCCTCACGGAATACCTTGGGGTGTCTTCTTTCCGAAATGGGGTCACATGTGGGGTATTTATACTGCCGTGGCTTTTTAGGAATATGAGACTTTGTAAGAAAAAACAAAAACAAAAACAAATTTCCGCTAACTTGGGCCAAAAAAATGTCTGAATGGAGCCTTACAGGGGGAGTGATCAATGACAGGGGGGTGATCAATGACAGGGGGGTGATCACCCATATAGACTCCCTGATCACCCCCCCGTCACTGATCACCCCCCTGGTAAGGCTCCATTCAGACGTCCGTATGATTTTTACGGATCCATGGATCGGATCCGCAAAACACATGCGGACGTCTGAATGGAGCCTTACAGGGGGGTTATCAATGACAGGGGGTGATCAGGGTGATCACCCCCCTGTCACTGATCACCCCCCCCTGTAAGGCTCCATTCAGACGTCCGTATGATTTTTACGGATCCATGGATACATGGATCGGATCCGCAAAACACATGCGGACGTCTGAATGGAGCCTTACAGGGGGGGTGATCAATGACAGAGGGGTGATCACCCATATAGACTCCCTGATCACCCCCCTGTAAGGCTCCATTCAGACGTCCGTATGATTTTTTACGGATCCACGGATACATGGATCGGATCCGCAAAACACATGCGGACGTCTGAATGGAGCCTTACAGGGGGGGGTGATCAATGACAGAGGGGTGATCACCCATATAGACTCCCTGATCACCCCCCTGTAAGGCTCCATTCAGACGTCCGTATGATTTTTTACCGATCCACGGATACATGGATCGGATCCGCAAAACACATGCGGACGTCTGAATGGAGCCTTACAGGGGGGGGGTAATCAATGACAGAGGAGTGATCACCCATATAGACTCCCTGATCACCCCCCTGTAAGGCTCCATTCAGACATCCGCATGATTTTTTACGGATCCACGGATACATGGATCGGATCCGCAAAACACATGCGGACGTCTGAATGGAGCCTTACAGGGGGGTGATCAATGACAGGGGGGTGATCAGGGAGTCTATATGGGGTGATCAACCCCCTGTCATTGATCACCCCCCTGTAAGGCTCCATTCAGACGTCCGCATGTGTTATGCGGATCCGATCCATGTATCAGTGGATCCGTAAAAATCATGCGGATGTCTGAATGGAGCCTTACAGGGGGGTGATCAATGACAGAGGGGTGATCAATGACAGGGAAGTGATCAGGAAGTCTATATGCGTGATCACCCACTTGTCATTGATCACCCCCCTGTAAGGCTCCATTCAGACGTCCGTATGCGTTTTGCGGATCCGATCCATGTATCCGTGGATCTGTAAAAATCATACGGACGTCTGAATGGAGCCTTACAGGGGGGTGATCAATGACAGGGGGGTGATCAATGACAGGGAAGTGATCAGGAAGTCTATATGCGTGATCACCCCCTTGTCATTGATCACCCCCCTGTAAGGCTCCATTCAGAGGTCCGCATGTGTTTTGCGGATCCGATCCATGTATCAGTGGATCCGTAAAAATCATGCGGATGTCTGAATGGAGCCTTACAGGGGGGTGATCAATGACAGAGGGGTGATCAATGACAGGGAAGTGATCAGGAAGTCTATATGGGTGATCACCCACTTGTCATTGATCACCCCCCTGTAAGGCTACATTCAGACGTCCATTTGCGTTTTGCAGATCCGATCCATGTATCCGTGGATCCGTAAAAATCATACGGACGTCTGAACGGAGCCTGACAGGGGGGTGATCAATGACAGGGGGGTGATCAATGACAGGGGGGTGATCAGGGAGTTTATATGGGGTGATCATGGGTGATCATGGGTGATCAGGGGTTTATAAGGGGTTAATAAGTGACGGGGGGGTGTAGTGTAGTGTGGTGTTTGGTGCGACTGTACTGAGCTACCTGAGTCCTCTGGTGGTCGATCCTAACAAAAGGGACCACCAGAGGACCAGGTAGTAGGTATATTAGACGCTGTTATCAAAACAGCGTCTAATATACCTGTTAGGGGTTAAAAAAATCAGATCTCCAGCCTGCCAGCGAACGATCGCCGCTGGTATGCTGGAGATCCACTCGCTTACCTTCCGTTCCTGTGAGCGCGCGCGCCTGTGTGCGCGCGTTCACAGGAAATCTCGCGTCTCGCGAGATGACGCATATATGCGTCGCTGAGCGCAGGGCTGCCACCTCCGGACCGCAGATCTACGTTAGGCGGTCCGGAGGTGGTTAAACTGAGAAAATTTACCATTTTAAGGGAAAAATATGTTGAATCAGAATTTCATGGTGTCAACAAATCCCAAAAAAGTTGGGACAAGGCCATTTTCACCACTGTGTGGCATCTCCCCTTCTTCTTACAACACTCAACAGACGTCTGGGGACTGAGGAGACCAGTTTCTCAAGTTTAGAAATAGGAATGCTCTCCGATTCTTGTCTAATACAGGCCTCTAACTGTTCAATCGTCTTGGGCCTTCTTTGTTGCACCTTTCTCTTTATGATGCGCCAAATGTTCTCTATAGGTGAAAGATCTGGACTGCAGACTGGCCATTTCAGTACTCGGATCCTTCTCCTACGCAGCCATGATGTTGTGATTGATGCAGGATGTGGTCTGGCATTATCTTGTTGAAAAATGCAGGGTCTTCCCTGAAAGAGATAATGTCTGGATGGGAGCATATGTTGTTCTAGAACCTGAATATATTTTTCTGCATTGATGGTGCCTTTCCAGATATGCAAGTTGCCCATGCCACACGTACTCATGCAACCCCATACCATCAGAGATGCAGGCTTCTGAACTGAGCGTTGATAACAACTTGGGTTGTCCTTGTCCTCTTTGGTCTGGATGACATGGTGTCCCAGATTTCCAAAAATAACTTCGAATCGTGACTCGTCTGACCACAGAACAGTCTTCCATTTTGCCACACTCCATTTTAAATGATCTCTGGCCTAGTGAAAACACCTGAGCTTGTGGATCTTGCTTAGAAATGGCTTCTTCTTTGCACTGTAGAGTTTCAGCTAGCAACGGCGGATGGCACGGTGGATTGTATTCACTGACAATGGTTTCTGGAAGTATTCCTGAGCCCATTCTGTGATTTCCTTTACAGTAGCATTCCTGTTTGTGGTGCAGTGTCGTTTAAGGGCCCAGAGATCACGGGCATCCAGTATGGTTTTACGGCCTTGACCCTTACGCACAGAGATTGTTCCAGATTCTCTGAATCTTCGGATGATGTTATGCACAGTTGATGATGATAGATGCAAAGTCTTTGCAATTTTTCGCTGGGTAACACCTTTCTGATATTGCTCCACTATCTTTCTGCGCAACATTGTGGGAATTGGTGCTCCTCTACCCATCTTGGCTTCTGAGAGACACTGCCACTGAGAAGCTCTTTTTATACCCAATCATGTTGCCAATTGACCCAATTAGTGTTAATTGGTCTTCCAGCTCTTCGTTATGCTCAAATTTACTTTTTTCCAGCCTCTTATTGCTACTTGTCCCAACTTTTTGGGGATTTGTTGACACCGTGAAAATTTGAATCAACGTATTTTTCCTTTAAAATTATACATTTACTCGGATTAAACGTTTGATCTGTCATCTACGTTCTATTACAAATGAAATATTGACATTTGCCATCTCCACATCATTGCATTCAGTTTTTATTCACAATTTGTTTAGTGTCCCAACTTTTTGGGAATCCGGTTTGTATTTTCCTAAAATGGTTTCCTGGGATTAGAAAACCAGAGTCTGTTGTTTTCAAGAAACATTGCCACTCCTGTCCATGGTATGTCTGGTATTGCAGATAAGCCTCATATATTTTTAAAGCAAGCCCCCTTTTCTAACACTGAATAATCATTTTAGCTATAGCCAAAGTTATGAATCTTCCCGAAATTCCCTGCTAATCCAGCATGGGACGTTTGCCACATACTAGATTAGCATAATTTCCACATTTAACAAAATTATATACTATAAATAAAATTGAAAGTATATAGATAGAAAAGAGAATTTGTTGGCAGGGTCAAAGCAATAATTAATTCATCAATGCAACAATAATTCCTCAGATTGGACCTGAAAGTTGCAAACAGTTTAACAATTATACTCTGGACAGATACATTTAGCCCCTTAAGGATCAACCACTATCCTTTGTTATTGCTGCTTAAAAGGGAGCTGAGCGCTTCTGTGAGCATGCCTGCTCTAAGAATTAACTATAACTAACACCTCTGGTTCCCAGAGAAGCCTTTTGCTCTACAGCCAGGATCCTAGGTAGCTTCAAGCTTAACTGTTAATCCTTTGACTGCCACAGTCTGAGACCACAGCATTATCAATGGGGAATTTACCTGCTTTTACTATACTGTAACAATAAGGCCAAATGACAAAACATTCAAATCACGATATACAGTCTCAGACTAGCCCACAGGGGAGTGAATACCCTGGTGAGGCCCTGAGCTAGGGTTGTCCCCAGTCCTCTACCCCCTACACAAGTGGCACATGGCTGTCACGACCTATGGTTATGGTCGTGACTCTTGTGGCTGCATGCAGTTGCCTGCGGTCTTGGTGTTGTTGTCAATCACAGGTGAGGGCAATAGTATGTTGCCTCACCTGTGGTTGCCGCTGGCAACATAGTGTATGTGGCAGCAGAGCAGCCTGAGCGGTGCTAGGCAGCTTGCTGCAATAGGCATGCGGTTGCACCTGGCAACCTCTCTTCATTGGTGTGCCTTTTATCGGTGTGCACGGGGTGTTACATGTGTTGTGTGCACTTTCCCTTTAAGTTGATGTCTTCCCTTCCCTGGTGTTGGAAGGGTTAACTTCCTTCCTAGTGTGTGTGTGTGCACTGGGTGTGTCTGACTGTGGGTGTGGCTACTTGGCCCTATAAAGCCTCAGTGAATAGCAGTAGTCAGTGGGGGTTCTTCAGCCATGCTTGCTGGAGACATCCTCCAGGTTATTTACCATCTGCCAGTGAGGGCCACCCTGGTGGTCATAAACTTTATGTCTGGTGTTAGTTTATGGTTTGTGTGTTATTGCAGCATATGGTTTACTGGGTTCCCGTGTGATGTCTGTTGTGTGCTGTGTCCTTGGTGTTGGTTGTGGATAACAGCACTTGCACGTGGGTTCCAGGTTGTGTGTCTGTGGCAGGTAAGTGTAGTACTAGTCTCACTTACCTGTCAATGCCATATGTCTGTTTATGTTTCCCCTTTTCTATGTAGCTTGGCCAGTGAGACTCCTGTTCCTCTGTGTCTAGGAGGGACGGGTCGTCTTACCCAGCTCCTAGCTTAGGGACCTGCGGAGGGTTAGTAGGGACCCAAGGTTCCGGAGCATGAGTCCTCCTACCTTCAAGGTTGGCTCATGCCGCTAGGAGGGATGTGTAGGAGGTGACAAGCTCCCTAATTCTCTGTCCTGGCCTTGTATCTGCTGATACCGCACGGCTAAGGGTTTTCCCCATCCTCAGCCGTGACAATGGCACAGCACACTGACGACATTACACACAGATAGGCAGCATACAGCATCTCAACCAGCCTATGTTATCATATAAAAAAACTGGGTAGCTTATTTAACAAAATACCAAGTTTATTATAATAGATGCATTAGGAGGTTGAGATGATGTCTAAGCACAGATGCAAGACAGCTAGTATATTCTTTCCCCAAGGACCCACCCAGACCAAGGCAGGAGTACTTTTATTATTTCAAACTTCATTATTGTATGAAATATTTTATCTAAATGTAGAATTTTTAAGAGAGAGAGAGAGAGAGAGAGATCAGCCAGCAAGGTGCTGTGCTCATTTAATGCTGATACAGACTTTGCTGTTAGAGGTCATATAGCCAACATACCCTTTCACACTTTGAGACAGTCTGACCAGCTGTATATCATGTCTGTACCCCTCAGCCTGGAAATTACAAGAACTTCATTGCCAATGTAAGGTTCTACAGAAAGACAGATAGAAAGAGCACCACAACCCCCATCATTGCTGCCATTCACACATTGCTATAGAGGAAGGTTTACAATGTGTTTTATGCTTCAGAACTGTGCCTCAATACTGTTGAAGGAACTACTATGCCTATTCTGCACTTTAGTAAAGAGAGACCTATTATTTACACCAAATGGGTAGGTCACTGATTCGAACACCCTTCGCACACCATTGCAATCACCCAATCACTATCAGACAGGAGTCCCAATATCAGGGTATGCCCTGAGTGAAGAAAAAAGCACACCCTCCCGTCACTGCCAGGGGAATATTGGTGTGAGGATTGTCCTCTGATCAAAGCCACTACCACTCCAATCATCTGCATGATATTCCTGGGCTGCTGTTGCATAGCTCATTTGTATCTCCACTTGATATCAATATCACATAAACCAATGGATTCCCAATATTATTCATAGGAAACAAACAAAAAAAAAAATCCTATTCCCATCTCAAAAAAATTAGGTGTAGGTCAAGAAATTTTAAAATATTATACTTTGGACAATATTATCTGCTATTCCTTTACCCTATAAGCATGCTGGTCTTGCCAATTAGAGTTGAGCGAACACCTGGATGTTCGGGTTCGAGAAGTTCGGCCGAACATCCCGGAAATGTTCGGGTTCGGGATCCGAACCCGATCCGAACTTCGTCCCGAACCCGAACCCCATTGAAGTCAATGGGGACCCGAACTTTTCGGCACTAAAAAGGCTGTAAAACAGCCCAGGAAAGAGCTAGAGGGCTGCAAAAGGCAGCAACATGTAGGTAAATCCCCTGCAAACAAATGTGGATAGGGAAATGAATTAAATTAAAAATTAAATAAATAAAAATTAACCAAAATCAATTGGAGAGA